>NC_082712.1:104858091-105163406 GCF_030144855.1 Hypanus sabinus
TATCTATACAGTTCCAACACACCCTGAATAGTCATGCACACTGCTTAACTCAAAATGCATAGAATAGAAAGCAATGCATTCAGCTCAAAAGAGTGTAGAACTGAATTTTCCTGAAAACTACTAGGTGATAACTTGATGTAAAGCTTATTATTCTTCTTACTATATGATTTAGAATAGTATGTATATAATTTAATGAGTGTGCTACCAATGCTCGAGAAGTTACAGTCAGTTTCATTACGTTTTCTATTTAATGGAACTTAGCAGTCACTGAACTAAAGAAACATAATGGCTGTTCCTCTCTAATCATAATGAGATAGTATCTTGAATACAGCTTTGTTTTCTGTATTCTATGACTCTGAGCAAGATACATGCAATATCTATACAGTTCCAAGACACCCTGAATAGTCATGCACACTGCTTAGCTCAAAATGCATAGAATAGAAAGTAATGCATTCAGCTCAAAAGAGTGTAGAAATGAATTTTACTGAAAACAACCAGGTGATAACTTGATGTAAAGCTTATTAATTTTCTTACTATATGATTTAGAATAGTATGCAAACAATTTTATGAGTGTACTACCAATGGCCGAGAAGTTACTGTCAGTTTCATTACGTTTTCTATTTAATGGAACTTAGCAGTCACTGAACTAAAGAAACATAATGGCTGTTCCACTCTAAACTTCATGAGGTAGTGTCTTGAATACAGCTTGCTTTTCAGAATTCCATCTCTCTAAGATACATGCAATATCTATACAGTTCCAACACACCCTGAATAGTCATGCACACTGCTTAGCTCAAAATGCATAGAATAGAAAGTAATGCATTCAGCTCAAAAGAGTGTAGAACTGAATTTTACTGAAAACTACCAGGTGATAACCTGATGTAAAGCTTATTATTTTTCTTCCTATATGATTTAGAGTAGTATGCAAACAATTTTATGAGTGTGCTACCAATGATCGAGAAGTTACTGTTTGTAAATTCACCTTTTTTACACAACAGTACATTAGCGTTTTCAGAACTGAACAAAGGTATTTAATGTTTCACTCCAAATGTTATGATATGGTTTGTTGAATTCACCTTGAGTTTGAGTATTCCATGGCTCTGATTAGGATACATATAATATCAATACAGATCCAACTCAACCTGCGTATTTATGTACACATTCATAACTCAAACGCATAGAAGGGAACGACATGCATTCAGCTGAATAGAGAGTAGAGTTGAATTTTGCTGAAAACAGCAGAAAGCTAACGATGTGACCCTTATTATTTTGCTTACCATGTGCTTTAGACTAGAGTGCAAACAATTTTTTGTGTGTGCTACCAATGGTCGAGAGTTTACTGTCAGTTTCATTACGTTTTCTATTTAATGGAACTTAGCGTTTACAGAACTAAAGAAACATATTGGGTGTTCCACTCTAAATTTCATGAGGTAGTATCTTGAATTCACCTTGCTTTTGAGTATTCCACGTCTCTCAGTAAGATACATACAATATCTAGAAAGTTCCAATACACCCCGAATGGTTATGTACACATTCAGAACTCAAAATGCATTGAATAGAAAGTAATGTATTCAGCTCAAAGGTATAGAGCGGAATTTTTCTGAAATCTACTAGGTGATAACTTAATGTAAAGCTTATTATTTTGCTTATTACATGATTTGCAGTAGTATGCAATCAATTTTATGAGTGTGCTACCAATGTTCGAGAAGATACTTTCAGTAACATTACCTTTTGTACAGAATAGAATGTTAGCGTTTCTAGAACTAATGAAACATATTGGCTGTCCCACCCTAAATTTCTTATGGTAGTATCTTGAATACAGCTTGCTTTTCTGTATTCTATGTCTCTGAGCAAGATACATGCAATATCTATACACTTCCAACACACCCTGAATAGTCATGCACACTGCTTAGCTCAAAATGCATAGATTAGAAAGTAATGCATTCAGCTCAAAAGAGTGTAGAAATGAATTTTACTGAAAACAACCAGGTGATAACTTGATGTAAAGCTTATTAATTTTCTTACTATATGATTTAGAATAGTATGCAAACAATTTTATGAGTGTACTACCAATGGTCGAGAAGTTACTGACAGTTTCATTACGTTTTCTATTTAATGGAACTTAGCAGTCACTGAACTAAAGAAACATAATGGCTGTTCCACTCTAAACTTCATGAGGTAGTATCTTGAATACAGCTTGCTTTTCAGAATTCTATGACTCTGAGCAAGATACATGCAATATCTATACAGTTCCAAGACACCCTGAATAGTCATGCACACTGCTTAGCTCAAAATGCATAGAATAGAAAGTAATGCATTCAGCTCAAAAGAGTGTAGAAATGAATTTTACTGAAAACAACCAGGTGATAACTTGATGTAAAGCTTATTAATTTTCTTACTATATGATTTAGAATAGTATGCAAACAATTTTATGAGTGTACTACCAATGGTCGAGAAGTTACTGTCAGTTTCATTACGTTTTCTATTTAATGGAACTTAGCAGTCACTGAACTAAAGAAACATAATGGCTGTTCCACTCTAAACTTCATGAGGTAGTGTCTTGAATACAGCTTGCTTTTCAGAATTCCATCTCTCTAAGATACATGCAATATCTATACAGTTCCAACACACCCTGAATAGTCATGCACACTGCTTAGCTCAAAATGCATAGAATAGAAAGTAATGCATTCAGCTCAAAAGAGTGTAGAACTAAATTTTCCTGAAAACTACTAGGTGATAACCTGATGTAAAGCTTATTATTTTTCTTCCTATATGATTTAGAGTAGTACGCAAACAATTTTATGAGTGTGCTACAATGATCGAGAAGATATTGTTTGTAAATTCAACTTTTTTACACAACAGTACATTAGCGTTTTCAGAACTGAACAAAGGTATTTAATGTTTCACTCCAAATGTTATGATATGGTTTGTTGAATTCACCTTGAGTTTGAGTATTCCATGGCTCTGATTAGGATACATATAATATCAATACAGATCCAACTCAAACTGCGTATTTATGTACACATTCATAACTCAAACGCATAGAAGGGAACGACATGCATTCAGCTGAATAGAGAGTAGAGTTGAATTTTGCTGAAAACAGCAGAAAGCTAACGATGTGACCCTTATTATTTTGCTTACCATGTGCTTTAGACCAGAGTGCAAACAATTTTTTGTGTGTGCTACCAATGGTCGAGAGGTTACTGTCAGTTTCATTACGTTTTCTATTTAATGGAACTTAGCGTTTACAGAACTAAGGAAACATATTGGCTGTTCCACTCTAAATTTCATGAGGTAGTATCTTGAATTCACCTTGCTTTTGAGTATTCCACGTCTCTCAGTAAGGTGCATAGAATATCTAGAAAGTTCCAATACACCCCGAATGGTTATGTACACATTCATAACTCAAAATGCATTGAATAGAAAGTAATGTATTCAGCTCAAAGGAATAGAGCTGAATTTTTCTGAAATCTACTAGATAACTTAATGTAAAGCATATTATTTTGCTTATTACATGATTTGCAGTAGTATGCAATCAATTTTATGAGTGTGCTACCAATGTTCGAGAAGATACTTTCAGTAACATTACCTTTTGTACAGAATAGAATGTTAGCGTTTCTAGAACTAATGAAACATATTGGCTGTCCCACCCTAAATTTCTTATGGTAGTATCTTGAATACAGCTTGCTTTTCAGTATTCCATGTCTCTGAGCAAGATACATGCAATATGTATACAGTTCCAACACACCCTGAATAGTCATGCACACTGCTTAGCTCAAAATGCATAGAATAGAAAGTAATGCATTCAGATCAAAAGAGTGTAGAACTGAATTTTACTGAAAACAACCAGGTGATAACTTGATGTAAAGCTTATTAATTTTCTTACTATATGATTTAGAATAGTATGCAAACAATTTTATGAGTGTACTACCAATGGTCGAGAGGTTACTGTCAGTTTCATTACGTTTTCTATTTAATGGAACTTAGCGTTTACAGAACTATAGAAACATAATGGCTGTTGCACTCTAAACATCATGAGGTAGTATCTTGAATACAGCTTGCTTTTCAGAACTCCATGTCTCTAAATATACATGCAATATCTATACAGTTCCAACACACCCTGAATAGTCATGCACACTGCTTAACTCAAAATGCATAGAATAGAAAGCAATGCATTCAGCTCAAAAGAGTGTAGAACTGAATTTTCCTGAAAACTACTAGGTGATAACTTGATGTAAAGCTTATTATTCTTCTTACTATATGATTTAGAATAGTATGCAAATAATTTAATGAGTGTGCTACCAATGCTCGAGAAGTTACTGTCAGTTTCATTACGTTTTCTATTTAATGGAACTTAGCAGTCACTGAACTAAAGAAACATAATGGCTGTTCCTCTCTAATCATAATGAGATAGTATCTTGAATACAGCTTGCTTTTCTGAATTCTATGACTCTGAGCAAGATACATGCAATATCTATACAGTTCCAAGACACCCTGAATAGTCATGCACAATGCTTAGCTCAAAATGCATAGAATGCATTCAGCTCAAAAGAGAGTCATGCACACTGCTTAGCTCAAAATGCATAGAATAGAAAGTAATGCATTCAGCTCAAAAGAGTGCAGAACTGAATTTTCCTGAAAACTACTAGGTGATAACCTGATGTAAAGCTTATTATTTTTCTTCCTATATGATTTAGAGTAGTATGCAAACAATTTTATGAGTGTGCTACCAATGATAGAGGTTGCTTTTTAGAAGTTCACATTTTTTACACAACATTATATTAGCGTTTTCAGAACTGAACAAACGTATTTAATGTTTCACTCCAAATGTTATGATATGGATTGTAGAATTCACCTTGAGTTTGAGTATTCCATGGCTCTGATTAGGATACATACAATTTCAATACAGATCCAACTCACCCTGCGTATTTATGTACACATTCATAACTCAAAACGCATAGAAGGGAACGACATGCATTCAGCTGAATAGAGAGTAGATTTGAAGTTTGCTGAAAACAGCAGAAAGCTAACGATGTGACCCTTATTATTTTGCTTATCATGTGCTTTAGACTAGAGTGCAAACAATTTTTTGTGTCTGCTACCAATGGTCGAGAGGTTACTGTCAGTTTCATTACGTTTTCTATTTAATGGAACTTAGCGTTTACAGAACTAAGGAAACATATTGGCTGTTCCACTCTAAATTTCATGAGGTAGTATCTTGTATTCACCTTGCTTTTGAGTATTCCACGTCTCTCAGTAAGGTGCATAGAATATCTAGAAAGTTCCAATACACCCCGAATGGTTATGTACACATTCATAACTCAAAATGCATTGAATACAAAGTAATGTATTCAGCTCAAAGGAATAGAGCGGAATTTTTCTGAAATCTACTAGATAACTTAATGTAAAGCATATTATTTTGCTTATTACATGATTTGCAGTAGTATGCAATCAATTTTATGAGTGTGCTACCAATGTTCGAGAAGATACTTTCAGTAACATTACCTTTTGTACAGAATAGAATGTTAGCGTTTCTAGAACTAATGAAACATATTGGCTGTCCCACCCTAAATTTCTTATGGTAGTATCTTGAATACAGCTTGCTTTTCAGTATTCCATGTCTCTGAGCAAGATACATGCAATATGTATACAGTTCCAACACACCCTGAATAGTCATGCACACTGCTTAGCTCAAAATGCATAGAATAGAAAGTAATGCATTCAGCTCAAAAGAGTGTAGAACTGAATTTTACTGAAAACAACCAGGTGATAACTTGATGTAAAGCTTATTAATTTTCTTACTATATGATTTAGAATAGTATGCAAACAATTTTATGAGTGTACTACCAATGGTCGAGAGGTTACTGTCAGTTTCATTACGTTTTCTATTTAATGGAACAGCGTTTACAGAACTATAGAAACATAATGGCTGTTGCACTCTAAACATCATGAGGTAGTATCTTGAATACAGCTTGCTTTTCAGAATTCCATGTCTCTAAATATACATGCAATATCTATACAGTTCCAACACACCCTGAATAGTCATGCACACTGCTTAACTCAAAATGCATAGAATAGAAAGCAATGCATTCAGCTCAAAAGAGTGTAGAACTGAATTTTCCTGAAAACTACTAGGTGATAACTTGATGTAAAGCTTATTATTCTTCTTACTATATGATTTAGAATAGTATGTATATAATTTAATGAGTGTGCTACCAATGCTCGAGAAGTTACAGTCAGTTTCATTACGTTTTCTATTTAATGGAACTTAGCAGTCACTGAACTAAAGAAACATAATGGCTGTTCCTCTCTAATCATAATGAGATAGTATCTTGAATACAGCTTTGTTTTCTGTATTCTATGACTCTGAGCAAGATACATGCAATATCTATACAGTTCCAAGACACCCTGAATAGTCATGCACACTGCTTAGCTCAAAATGCATAGAATAGAAAGTAATGCATTCAGCTCAAAAGAGTGTAGAAATGAATTTTACTGAAAACAACCAGGTGATAACTTGATGTAAAGCTTATTAATTTTCTTACTATATGATTTAGAATAGTATGCAAACAATTTTATGAGTGTACTACCAATGGCCGAGAAGTTACTGTCAGTTTCATTACGTTTTCTATTTAATGGAACTTAGCAGTCACTGAACTAAAGAAACATAATGGCTGTTCCACTCTAAACTTCATGAGGTAGTGTCTTGAATACAGCTTGCTTTTCAGAATTCCATCTCTCTAAGATACATGCAATATCTATACAGTTCCAACACACCCTGAATAGTCATGCACACTGCTTAGCTCAAAATGCATAGAATAGAAAGTAATGCATTCAGCTCAAAAGAGTGTAGAACTGAATTTTACTGAAAACTACCAGGTGATAACCTGATGTAAAGCTTATTATTTTTCTTCCTATATGATTTAGAGTAGTATGCAAACAATTTTATGAGTGTGCTACCAATGATCGAGAAGTTACTGTTTGTAAATTCACCTTTTTTACACAACAGTACATTAGCGTTTTCAGAACTGAACAAAGGTATTTAATGTTTCACTCCAAATGTTATGATATGGTTTGTTGAATTCACCTTGAGTTTGAGTATTCCATGGCTCTGATTAGGATACATATAATATCAATACAGATCCAACTCAACCTGCGTATTTATGTACACATTCATAACTCAAACGCATAGAAGGGAACGACATGCATTCAGCTGAATAGAGAGTAGAGTTGAATTTTGCTGAAAACAGCAGAAAGCTAACGATGTGACCCTTATTATTTTGCTTACCATGTGCTTTAGACTAGAGTGCAAACAATTTTTTGTGTGTGCTACCAATGGTCGAGAGTTTACTGTCAGTTTCATTACGTTTTCTATTTAATGGAACTTAGCGTTTACAGAACTAAAGAAACATATTGGGTGTTCCACTCTAAATTTCATGAGGTAGTATCTTGAATTCACCTTGCTTTTGAGTATTCCACGTCTCTCAGTAAGATACATACAATATCTAGAAAGTTCCAATACACCCCGAATGGTTATGTACACATTCAGAACTCAAAATGCATTGAATAGAAAGTAATGTATTCAGCTCAAAGGTATAGAGCGGAATTTTTCTGAAATCTACTAGGTGATAACTTAATGTAAAGCTTATTATTTTGCTTATTACATGATTTGCAGTAGTATGCAATCAATTTTATGAGTGTGCTACCAATGTTCGAGAAGATACTTTCAGTAACATTACCTTTTGTACAGAATAGAATGTTAGCGTTTCTAGAACTAATGAAACATATTGGCTGTCCCACCCTAAATTTCTTATGGTAGTATCTTGAATACAGCTTGCTTTTCTGTATTCTATGTCTCTGAGCAAGATACATGCAATATCTATACACTTCCAACACACCCTGAATAGTCATGCACACTGCTTAGCTCAAAATGCATAGAATAGAAAGTAATGCATTCAGCTCAAAAGAGTGTAGAAATGAATTTTACTGAAAACAACCAGGTGATAACTTGATGTAAAGCTTATTAATTTTCTTACTATATGATTTAGAATAGTATGCAAACAATTTTATGAGTGTACTACCAATGGTCGAGAAGTTACTGACAGTTTCATTACGTTTTCTATTTAATGGAACTTAGCAGTCACTGAACTAAAGAAACATAATGGCTGTTCCACTCTAAACTTCATGAGGTAGTATCTTGAATACAGCTTGCTTTTCAGAATTCTATGACTCTGAGCAAGATACATGCAATATCTATACAGTTCCAAGACACCCTGAATAGTCATGCACACTGCTTAGCTCAAAATGCATAGAATAGAAAGTAATGCATTCAGCTCAAAAGAGTGTAGAAATGAATTTTACTGAAAACAACCAGGTGATAACTTGATGTAAAGCTTATTAATTTTCTTACTATATGATTTAGAATAGTATGCAAACAATTTTATGAGTGTACTACCAATGGTCGAGAAGTTACTGTCAGTTTCATTACGTTTTCTATTTAATGGAACTTAGCAGTCACTGAACTAAAGAAACATAATGGCTGTTCCACTCTAAACTTCATGAGGTAGTGTCTTGAATACAGCTTGCTTTTCAGAATTCCATCTCTCTAAGATACATGCAATATCTATACAGTTCCAACACACCCTGAATAGTCATGCACACTGCTTAGCTCAAAATGCATAGAATAGAAAGTAATGCATTCAGCTCAAAAGAGTGTAGAACTAAATTTTCCTGAAAACTACTAGGTGATAACCTGATGTAAAGCTTATTATTTTTCTTCCTATATGATTTAGAGTAGTACGCAAACAATTTTTTGAGTGTGCTACAATGATCGAGAAGATATTGTTTGTAAATTCAACTTTTTTACACAACAGTACATTAGCGTTTTCAGAACTGAACAAAGGTATTTAATGTTTCACTCCAAATGTTATGATATGGTTTGTTGAATTCACCTTGAGTTTGAGTATTCCATGGCTCTGATTAGGATACATATAATATCAATACAGATCCAACTCAAACTGCGTATTTATGTACACATTCATAACTCAAACGCATAGAAGGGAACGACATGCATTCAGCTGAATAGAGAGTAGAGTTGAATTTTGCTGAAAACAGCAGAAAGCTAACGATGTGACCCTTATTATTTTGCTTACCATGTGCTTTAGACCAGAGTGCAAACAATTTTTTGTGTGTGCTACCAATGGTCGAGAGGTTACTGTCAGTTTCATTACGTTTTCTATTTAATGGAACTTAGCGTTTACAGAACTAAGGAAACATATTGGCTGTTCCACTCTAAATTTCATGAGGTAGTATCTTGAATTCACCTTGCTTTTGAGTATTCCACGTCTCTCAGTAAGGTGCATAGAATATCTAGAAAGTTCCAATACACCCCGAATGGTTATGTACACATTCATAACTCAAAATGCATTGAATAGAAAGTAATGTATTCAGCTCAAAGGAATAGAGCTGAATTTTTCTGAAATCTACTAGATAACTTAATGTAAAGCATATTATTTTGCTTATTACATGATTTGCAGTAGTATGCAATCAATTTTATGAGTGTGCTACCAATGTTCGAGAAGATACTTTCAGTAACATTACCTTTTGTACAGAATAGAATGTTAGCGTTTCTAGAACTAATGAAACATATTGGCTGTCCCACCCTAAATTTCTTATGGTAGTATCTTGAATACAGCTTGCTTTTCAGTATTCCATGTCTCTGAGCAAGATACATGCAATATGTATACAGTTCCAACACACCCTGAATAGTCATGCACACTGCTTAGCTCAAAATGCATAGAATAGAAAGTAATGCATTCAGATCAAAAGAGTGTAGAACTGAATTTTACTGAAAACAACCAGGTGATAACTTGATGTAAAGCTTATTAATTTTCTTACTATATGATTTAGAATAGTATGCAAACAATTTTATGAGTGTACTACCAATGGTCGAGAGGTTACTGTCAGTTTCATTACGTTTTCTATTTAATGGAACTTAGCGTTTACAGAACTATAGAAACATAATGGCTGTTGCACTCTAAACATCATGAGGTAGTATCTTGAATACAGCTTGCTTTTCAGAACTCCATGTCTCTAAATATACATGCAATATCTATACAGTTCCAACACACCCTGAATAGTCATGCACACTGCTTAACTCAAAATGCATAGAATAGAAAGCAATGCATTCAGCTCAAAAGAGTGTAGAACTGAATTTTCCTGAAAACTACTAGGTGATAACTTGATGTAAAGCTTATTATTCTTCTTACTATATGATTTAGAATAGTATGCAAATAATTTAATGAGTGTGCTACCAATGCTCGAGAAGTTACTGTCAGTTTCATTACGTTTTCTATTTAATGGAACTTAGCAGTCACTGAACTAAAGAAACATAATGGCTGTTCCTCTCTAATCATAATGAGATAGTATCTTGAATACAGCTTGCTTTTCTGAATTCTATGACTCTGAGCAAGATACATGCAATATCTATACAGTTCCAAGACACCCTGAATAGTCATGCACAATGCTTAGCTCAAAATGCATAGAATAGAAAGTAATGCATTCAGCTCAAAAGAGAGTAGAAATGAATTTTACTGAAAACAACCAGGTGATAACTTGATGTAAAGCTTATTAATTTTCTTACTATATGATTTAGAATAGTATGCAAACAATTTTATGAGTGTACTACCAATGGTCGAGAAGTTACTGTCAGTTTCATTACGTTTTCTATTTAATGGAACGTAGCAGTCACTGAAAAAAGAAACATAATGGCTGTTCCACTCTAAACTTCATGAGGTAGTATCTTGAATACAGCTTGCTTTTCAGAATTCCATCTCTCTAAGATACATGCAATATCTATACAGTTCCAACACACCCTGAATAGTCATGCACACTGCTTAGCTCAAAATGCATAGAATAGAAAGTAATGCATTCAGCTCAAAAGAGTGTACAACTGAATTTTACTGAAAACTACCAGGTGATAACCTGATGTAAAGCTTATTATTTTTCTTCCTATATGATTTAGAGTAGTATGCAAACAATTTTATGAGTGTGCTACCAATGATCGAGAAGTTACTGTTTGTAAATTCACCTTTTTTACACAACAGTACATTAGCGTTTTCAGAACTGAACAAAGGTATTTAATGTTTCACTCCAAATGTTATGATATGGTTTGTTGAATTCACCTTGAGTTTGAGTATTCCATGGCTCTGATTAGGATACATATAATATCAATACAGATCCAACTCAACCTGCGTATTTATGTACACATTCATAACTCAAACGCATAGAAGGGAACGACATGCATTCAGCTGAATAGAGAGTAGAGTTGAATTTTGCTGAAAACAGCAGAAAGCTAACGATGTGACCCTTATTATTTTGCTTACCATGTGCTTTAGACTAGAGTGCAAACAATTTTTTGTGTGTGCTACCAATGGTCGAGAGGTTACTGTCAGTTTCATTACGTTTTCTATTTAATGGAACTTAACGTTTACAGAACTAAAGAAACATATTGGCTGTTCCACTCTAAATTTCATGAGGTAGTATCTTGAATTCACCTTGCTTTTGAGTATTCCACGTCTCTCAGTAAGATACATACAATATCTAGAAAGTTCCAATACACCCCGAATGGTTATGTACACATTGAGAACTCAAAATGCATTGAATAGAAAGTAATGTATTCAGCTCAAAGGTATAGAGCGGAATTTTTCTGAAATCTACTAGGTGATAACTTAATGTAAAGCTTATTATTTTGCTTATTACATGATTTGCAGTAGTATGCAATCAATTTTATGAGTGTGCTACCAATGTTCGAGAAGATACTTTCAGTAACATTACCTTTTGTACAGAATAGAATGTTAGCGTTTCTAGAACTAATGAAATATATTGGCTGCCCCACCCTAAATTTCTTATGTTAGTATCTTGAATACAGCTTGCTTTTCAGTATTCCATGTCTCTGAGCAAGATACATGCAATATGTATACAGTTCCAACACACCCTGAATAGTCATGCACACTGCTTAGCTCAAAATGCATAGAATAGAAAGTAATGCATTCAGCTCAAAAGAGTGCAGAACTGAATTTTCCTGAAAACTACTAGGTGATAACCTGATGTAAAGCTTATTATTTTTCTTCCTATATGATTTAGAGTAGTATGCAAACAATTTTATGAGTGTGCTACCAATGATAGAGGTTGCTTTTTAGAAGTTCACATTTTTTACACAACATTATATTAGCGTTTTCAGAACTGAACAAACGTATTTAATGTTTCACTCCAAATGTTATGATATGGATTGTAGAATTCACCTTGAGTTTGAGTATTCCATGGCTCTGATTAGGATACATACAATTTCAATACAGATCCAACTCACCCTGCGTATTTATGTACACATTCATAACTCAAAACGCATAGAAGGGAACGACATGCATTCAGCTGAATAGAGAGTAGATTTGAAGTTTGCTGAAAACAGCAGAAAGCTAACGATGTGACCCTTATTATTTTGCTTATCATGTGCTTTAGACTAGAGTGCAAACAATTTTTTGTGTCTGCTACCAATGGTCGAGAGGTTACTGTCAGTTTCATTACGTTTTCTATTTAATGGAACTTAGCGTTTACAGAACTAAGGAAACATATTGGCTGTTCCACTCTAAATTTCATGAGGTAGTATCTTGTATTCACCTTGCTTTTGAGTATTCCACGTCTCTCAGTAAGGTGCATAGAATATCTAGAAAGTTCCAATACACCCCGAATGGTTATGTACACATTCATAACTCAAAATGCATTGAATACAAAGTAATGTATTCAGCTCAAAGGAATAGAGCGGAATTTTTCTGAAATCTACTAGATAACTTAATGTAAAGCATATTATTTTGCTTATTACATGATTTGCAGTAGTATGCAATCAATTTTATGAGTGTGCTACCAATGTTCGAGAAGATACTTTCAGTAACATTACCTTTTGTACAGAATAGAATGTTAGCGTTTCTAGAACTAATGAAACATATTGGCTGTCCCACCCTAAATTTCTTATGGTAGTATCTTGAATACAGCTTGCTTTTCAGTATTCCATGTCTCTGAGCAAGATACATGCAATATGTATACAGTTCCAACACACCCTGAATAGTCATGCACACTGCTTAGCTCAAAATGCATAGAATAGAAAGTAATGCATTCAGCTCAAAAGAGTGTAGAACTGAATTTTACTGAAAACAACCAGGTGATAACTTGATGTAAAGCTTATTAATTTTCTTACTATATGATTTAGAATAGTATGCAAACAATTTTATGAGTGTACTACCAATGGTCGAGAGGTTACTGTCAGTTTCATTACGTTTTCTATTTAATGGAACAGCGTTTACAGAACTATAGAAACATAATGGCTGTTGCACTCTAAACATCATGAGGTAGTATCTTGAATACAGCTTGCTTTTCAGAATTCCATGTCTCTAAATATACATGCAATATCTATACAGTTCCAACACACCCTGAATAGTCATGCACACTGCTTAACTCAAAATGCATAGAATAGAAAGCAATGCATTCAGCTCAAAAGAGTGTAGAACTGAATTTTCCTGAAAACTACTAGGTGATAACTTGATGTAAAGCTTATTATTCTTCTTACTATATGATTTAGAATAGTATGTAAATAATTTAATGAGTGTGCTACCAATGCTCGAGAAGTTACAGTCAGTTTCATTACGTTTTCTATTTAATGGAACTTAGCAGTCACTGAACTAAAGAAACATAATGGCTGTTCCTCTCTAATCATAATGAGATAGTATCTTGAATACAGCTTGCTTTTCTGTATTCTATGACTCTGAGCAAGATACATGCAATATCTATACAGTTCCAAGACACCCTGAATAGTCATGCACACTGCTTAGCTCAAAATGCATAGAATAGAAAGTAATGCATACAGCTCAAAAGATTGTAGAAATGAATTTTACTGAAAACAACCAGGTGATAACTTGATGTAAAGCTTATTAATTTTCTTACTATATGATTTAGAATAGTATGCAAACAATTTTATGAGTGTACTACCAATGGTCGAGAAGTTACTATCAGTTTCATTACGTTTTCTATTTAATGGAACTTAGCAGTCATTGAACTAAAGAAACATAATGGCTGTTCCACTCTAAACTTCGTGAGGTAGTATCTTGAATACAGCTTGCTTTTCAGAATTCCATGTCTCTAAGATACATGCAATATCTATACAGTTCCAACACACCCTGAATAGTCATACACACTGCTTAGCTCAAAATGCATAGAATAGAAAGTAATGCATTCAGCTCAAAAGAGTGTAGAACTGAATTTTCCTGAAAACTACTAGGAGATAACCAGATGTAAAGCTTATTATTCTTCTTCCTATATGATTTAGAGTAGTATGCAAACAATTTTATGAGTGTGCCACCAATGATCGAGAAGTTATTGTTTGTAAATTCACCTTTTTTACACAACAGTACATTAGCGTTTTCAGAACTGAACAAAGGTATTTAATGTTTCACTCCAAATGTTATGATATGGTTTGTTGAATTCACCTTGAGTTTGAGTATTCCATGGCTCTGATTAGGATACATATAATATCAATACAGATCCAACTCACCCTGCGTATTTATGTACACATTCATAACTCAAACGCATAGAAGGGAACGACATGCATTCAGCTGAATAGAGAGTAGAGTTGAATTTTGCTGAAAACAGCAGAAAGCTAACGATGTGACCCTTATTATTTTGCTTACCATGTGCTTTAGACTAGAGTGCAAACAATTTTTTGTGTGTGCTACCAATGGTCGAGAGTTTACTGTCAGTTTCATTACGTTTTCTATTTAATGGAACTTAGCGTTTACAGAACTAAAGAAACATATTGGGTGTTCCACTCTAAATTTCATGAGGTAGTATCTTGAATTCACCTTGCTTTTGAGTATTCCACGTCTCTCAGTAAGATACATACAATATCTAGAAAGTTCCAATACACCCCGAATGGTTATGTACACATTGAGAACTCAAAATGCATTGAATAGAAAGTAATGTATTCAGCTCAAAGGTATAGAGCGGAATTTTTCTGAAATCTACTAGGTGATAACTTAATGTAAAGCTTATTATTTTGCTTATTACATGATTTGCAGTAGTATGCAATCAATTTTATGAGTGTGCTACCAATGTTCGAGAAGATACTTTCAGTAACATTACCTTTTGTACAGAATAGAATGTTAGCGTTTCTAGAACTAATGAAACATATTGGCTGTCCCACCCTAAATTTCTTATGGTAGTATCTTGAATACAGCTTGCTTTTCTGTATTCTATGTCTCTGAGCAAGATACATGCAATATCTATACACTTCCAACACACCCTGAATAGTCATGCACACTGCTTAGCTCAAAATGCATAGAATAGAAAGTAATGCATTCAGCTCAAAAGAGTGTAGAAATGAATTTTACTGAAAACAACCAGGTGATAACTTGATGTAAAGCTTATTAATTTTCTTACTATATGATTTAGAATAGTATGCAAACAATTTTATGAGTGTACTACCAATGGTCGAGAAGTTACTGACAGTTTCATTACGTTTTCTATTTAATGGAACTTAGCAGTCACTGAAAAAAGAATCATAATGGCTGTTCCACTCTAAACTTCATGAGGTAGTATTTTGAATACAGCTTGCTTTTCAGAATTCCATCTCTCTAAGATACATGCAATATCTATACAGTTCCAACACACCCTGAATAGTCATGCACACTGCTTAGCTCAAAATGCATAGAATAGAAAGTAATGCATTCAGCTCAAAAGAGTGTAGAACTGAATTTTACTGAAAACTACCAGGTGATAACCTGATGTAAAGCTTATTATTTTTCTTCCTATATGATTTAGAGTAGTATGCAAACAATTTTATGAGTGTGCTACCAATGGTCGAGAGGTTACTGTCAGTTTCATTACGTTTTCTATTTAATGGAACTTAACGTTTACAGAACTAAAGAAACATATTGGCTGTTCCACTCTAAATTTCATGAGGTAGTATCTTGAATTCACCTTGGTTTTGAGTATTCCACGTCTCTCAGTAAGATACATACAATATCTAGAAAGTTCCAATACACCCCGAATGGTTATGTACACATTGAGAACTCAAAATGCATTGAATAGAAAGTAATGTATTCAGCTCAAAGGTATAGAGCGGAATTTTTCTGAAATCTACTAGGTGATAACTTAATGTAAAGCTTATTATTTTGCTTATTACATGATTTGCAGTAGTATGCAATCAATTTTATGAGTGTGCTACCAATGTTCGAGAAGATACTTTCAGTAACATTACCTTTTGTACAGAATAGAATGTTAGCGTTTCTAGAACTAATGAAACATATTGGCTGCCCCACCCTAAATTTCTTATGGTAGTATCTTGAATACAGCTTGCTTTTCAGTATTCCATGTCTCTGAGCAAGATACATGCAATATGTATACAGTTCCAACACACCCTGAATAGTCATGCACACTGCTTAGCTCAAAATGCATAGAATAGAAAGTAATGCATTCAGCTCAAAAGAGTGCAGAACTGAATTTTCCTGAAAACTACTAGGTGATAACCTGATGTAAAGCTTATTATTTTTCTTCCTATATGATTTAGAGTAGTATGCAAACAATTTTATGAGTGTGCTACCAATGATAGAGGTTGCTTTTTAGAAGTTCACATTTTTTACACAACATTATATTAGCGTTTTCAGAACTGAACAAACGTATTTAATGTTTCACTCCAAATGTTATGATATGGATTGTAGAATTCACCTTGAGTTTGAGTATTCCATGGCTCTGATTAGGATACATACAATTTCAATACAGATCCAACTCACCCTGCGTATTTATGTACACATTCATAACTCAAAACGCATAGAAGGGAACGACATGCATTCAGCTGAATAGAGAGTAGATTTGAAGTTTGCTGAAAACAGCAGAAAGCTAACGATGTGACCCTTATTATTTTGCTTATCATGTGCTTTAGACTAGAGTGCAAACAATTTTTTGTGTCTGCTACCAATGGTCGAGAGGTTACTGTCAGTTTCATTACGTTTTCTATTTAATGGAACTTAGCGTTTACAGAACTAAGGAAACATATTGGCTGTTCCACTCTAAATTTCATGAGGTAGTATCTTGTATTCACCTTGCTTTTGAGTATTCCACGTCTCTCAGTAAGGTGCATAGAATATCTAGAAAGTTCCAATACACCCCGAATGGTTATGTACACATTCATAACTCAAAATGCATTGAATACAAAGTAATGTATTCAGCTCAAAGGAATAGAGCGGAATTTTTCTGAAATCTACTAGATAACTTAATGTAAAGCATATTATTTTGCTTATTACATGATTTGCAGTAGTATGCAATCAATTTTATGAGTGTGCTACCAATGTTCGAGAAGATACTTTCAGTAACATTACCTTTTGTACAGAATAGAATGTTAGCGTTTCTAGAACTAATGAAACATATTGGCTGTCCCACCCTAAATTTCTTATGGTAGTATCTTGAATACAGCTTGCTTTTCAGAATTCCATGTCTCTAAATATACATGCAATATCTATACAGTTCCAACACACCCTGAATAGTCATGCACACTGCTTAACTCAAAATGCATAGAATAGAAAGCAATGCATTCAGCTCAAAAGAGTGTAGAACTGAATTTTCCTGAAAACTACTAGGTGATAACTTGATGTAAAGCTTATTATTCTTCTTACTATATGATTTAGAATAGTATGTAAATAATTTAATGAGTGTGCTACCAATGCTCGAGAAGTTACAGTCAGTTTCATTACGTTTTCTATTTAATGGAACTTAGCAGTCACTGAACTAAAGAAACATAATGGCTGTTCCTCTCTAATCATAATGAGATAGTATCTTGAATACAGCTTGCTTTTCTGTATTCTATGACTCTGAGCAAGATACATGCAATATCTATACAGTTCCAAGACACCCTGAATAGTCATGCACACTGCTTAGCTCAAAATGCATAGAATAGAAAGTAATGCATTCAGCTCAAAAGAGTGTAGAAATGAATTTTACTGAAAACAACCAGGTGATAACTTGATGTAAAGCTTATTAATTTTCTTACTATATGATTTAGAATAGTATGCAAACAATTTTATGAGTGTACTACCAATGGTCGAGAAGTTACTGTCAGTTTCATTACGTTTTCTATTTAATGGAACTTAGCAGTCACTGAACTAAAGAAACATAATGGCTGTTCCACTCTAAACTTCATGAGGTAGTGTCTTGAATACAGCTTGCTTTTCAGAATTCCATCTCTCTAAGATACATGCAATATCTATACAGTTCCAACACACCCTGAATAGTCATGCACACTGCTTAGCTCAAAATGCATAGAATAGAAAGTAATGCATTCAGCTCAAAAGAGTGTAGAACTGAATTTTACTGAAAACTACCAGGTGATAACCTGATGTAAAGCTTATTATTTTTCTTCCTATATGATTTAGAGTAGTATGCAAACAATTTTATGAGTGTGCTACCAATGATCGAGAAGTTACTGTTTGTAAATTCACCTTTTTTACACAGCAGTACATTAGCGTTTTCAGAACTGAACAAAGGTATTTAATGTTTCACTCCAAATGTTATGATATGGTTTGTTGAATTCACCTTGAGTTTGAGTATTCCATGGCTCTGATTAGGATACATATAATATCAATACAGATCCAACTCAACCTGCGTATTTATGTACACATTCATAACTCAAACGCATAGAAGGGAACGACATGCATTCAGCTGAATATAGAGTAGAGTTGAATTTTGCTGAAAACAGCAGAAAGCTAACGATGTGACCCTTATTATTTTGCTTACCATGTGCTTTAGACTAGAGTGCAAACAATTTTTTGTGTGTGCTACCAATGGTCGAGAGGTTACTGTCAGTTTCATTACGTTTTCTATTTAATGCAACTTAACGTTTACAGAACTAAAGAAACATATTGGCTGTTCCACTCTAAATTTCATGAGGTAGTATCTTGAATTCACCTTGGTTTTGAGTATTCCACGTCTCTCAGTAAGATACATACAATATCTAGAAAGTTCCAATATACCCCGAATGGTTATGTACACATTCAGAACTCAAAATGCATTGAATAGAAAGTAATGTATTCAGCTCAAAGGTATAGAGCGGAATTTTTCTGAAATGTACTAGGTGATAACTTAACGTAAAGATTATTTTGCTTATTACATGATTTGCAGTAGTATGCAATCAATTTTATGAGTGTGCTACCAATGTTCGAGAAGATACTTTCAGTAACATTACCTTTTGTACAGAATAGAATGTTAGCGTTTCTACAACTAATGAAACATATTGGCTGTCCCACCCTAAATTTCTTATGGTAGTATCTTGAATACAGCTTGCTTTTCAGTATTCCATGTCTCTGAGCAAGATACATGCAATATGTATACAGTTCCAACAGATCCTGAATAGTCATGCACACTGCTTAGCTCAAAATGCACAGAATAGAAAGTAACGCATTTAGCTCAAAAGAGTGTAGAACTGAATTTTACTGAAAACAACTAGGTGATAACTTGATGTAAAGCTTATTAATTTTCTTACTATATGATTTAGAATAGTATGCAAACAATTTTATGAGTGTACTACCAATGGTCGAGAAGTTACTGTCAGTTTCATTACGTTTTCTATTTAATGGAACTTAGCAGTCATTGAACTAAAGAAACATAATGGCTGTTCCACTCTAAACTTCGTGAGGTAGTATCTTGAATACAGCTTGCTTTTCAGAATTCCATGTCTCTAAGATACATGCAATATCTATACAGTTCCAACACACCCTGAATAGTCATACACACTGCTTAGCTCAAAATGCATAGAATAGAAAGTAATGCATTCAGCTCAAAAGAGTGTAGAACTGAATTTTCCTGAAAACTACTAGGAGATAACCAGATGTAAAGCTTATTATTCTTCTTCCTATATGATTTAGAGTAGTATGCAAACAATTTTATGAGTGTGCCACCAATGATCGAGAAGTTATTGTTTGTAAATTCACCTTTTTTACACAACAGTACATTAGCGTTTTCAGAACTGAACAAAGGTATTTAATGTTTCACTCCAAATGTTATGATATGGTTTGTTGAATTCACCTTGAGTTTGAGTATTCCATGTCTCTGATTAGGATACATATAATATCAATACAGATCCAACTCACCCTGCGTATTTATGTACACATTCATAACTCAAACGCATAGAAGGGAACGACATGCATTCAGCTGAATAGAGAGTAGAGTTGAATTTTGCTGAAAACAGCAGAAAGCTAACGATGTGACCCTTATTATTTTGCTTACCATGTGCTTTAGACTAGAGTGCAAACAATTTTTTGTGTGTGCTACCAATGGTCGAGAGTTTACTGTCAGTTTCATTACGTTTTCTATTTAATGGAACTTAGCGTTTACAGAACTAAAGAAACATATTGGGTGTTCCACTCTAAATTTCATGAGGTAGTATCTTGAATTCACCTTGCTTTTGAGTATTCCACGTCTCTCAGTAAGATACATACAATATCTAGAAAGTTCCAATACACCCCGAATGGTTATGTACACATTCATAACTCAAAATGCATTGAATAGAAAGTAATGTATTCAGCTCAAAGGTATAGAGCGGAATTTTTCTGAAATCTACTAGGTGATAACTTAATGTAAAGCTTATTATTTTGCTTATTACATGATTTGCAGTAGTATGCAATCAATTTTATGAGTGTGCTACCAATGTTCGAGAAGATACTTTCAGTAACATTACCTTTTGTACAGAATAGAATGTTAGCGTTTCTAGAACTAATGAAACATATTGGCTGTCCCACCCTAAATTTCTTATGGTAGTATCTTGAATACAGCTTGCTTTTCTGTATTCTATGTCTCTGAGCAAGATACATGCAATATCTATACACTTCCAACACACCCTGAATAGTCATGCACACTGCTTAGCTCAAAATGCATAGAATAGAAAGTAATGCATTCAGCTCAAAAGAGTGTAGAAATGAATTTTACTGAAAACAACCAGGTGATAACTTGATGTAAAGCTTATTAATTTTCTTACTATATGATTTAGAATAGTATGCAAACAATTTTATGAGTGTACTACCAATGGTCGAGAAGTTACTGACAGTTTCATTACGTTTTCTATTTAATGGAACTTAGCAGTCACTGAAAAAAGAATCATAATGGCTGTTCCACTCTAAACTTCATGAGGTAGTATTTTGAATACAGCTTGCTTTTCAGAATTCCATCTCTCTAAGATACATGCAATATCTATACAGTTCCAACACACCCTGAATAGTCATGCACACTGCTTAGCTCAAAATGCATAGAATAGAAAGTAATGCATTCAGCTCAAAAGAGTGTAGAACTGAATTTTACTGAAAACTACCAGGTGATAACCTGATGTAAAGCTTATTATTTTTCTTCCTATATGATTTAGAGTAGTATGCAAACAATTTTATGAGTGTGCTACCAATGATCGAGAAGTTACTGTTTGTAAATTCACCTTTTTTACACAACAGTACATTAGCGTTTTCAGAACTGAACAAAGGTATTTAATGTTTCACTCCAAATGTTATGATATGGTTTGTTGAATTCACCTTGAGTTTGAGTATTCCATGGCTCTGATTAGGATACATATAATATCAATACAGATCCAACTCAACCTGCGTATTTATGTACACATTCATAACTCAAACGCATAGAAGGGAACGACATGCATTCAGCTGAATAGAGAGTAGAGTTGAATTTTGCTGAAAACAGCAGAAAGCTAACGATGTGACCCTTATTATTTTGCTTACCATGTGCTTTAGACTAGAGTGCAAACAATTTTTTGTGTGTGCTACCAATGGTCGAGAGGTTACTGTCAGTTTCATTACATTTTCTATTTAATGGAACTTAACGTTTACAGAACTAAAGAAACATATTGGCTGTTCCACTCTAAATTTCATGAGGTAGTATCTTGAATTCACCTTGCTTTTGAGTATTCCACGTCTCTCAGTAAGATACATACAATATCTATAAAGTTCCAATACACCCCGAATGGTTATGTACACATTCATAACTCAAAATGCATTGAACAGAAAGTAATGTATTCAGCTCAAAGGTATAGAGCGGAATTTTTCTGAAATCTACTAGGTGATAACTTAATGTAAAGCTTATTATTTTGCTTATTACATGATTTGCAGTAGTATGCAATCAATTTTATGAGTGTGCTACCAATGTTCGAGAAGATACTTTCAGTAACATTACCTTTTGTACAGAATAGAATGTTAGCGTTTCTAGAACTAATGAAACATATTGGCTGCCCCACCCTAAATTTCTTATGGTAGTATCTTGAATACAGCTTGCTTTTCAGAATTCCATGTCTCTAAGATACATGCAATATCTATACAGTCCCAACACACCCTGAATAGTCATGCACACTGCTTAGCTCAAAATGCATAGAATAGAAAGTAATGCATTCAGCTCAAAAGAGTGCAGAACTGAATTTTACTGAAAACAACCAGGTGATAACTTGATGTAAAGCTTATTAATTTTCTTACTATATGATTTAGAATAGTATGCAAACAATTTTATGAGTGTACTACCAATGGTCGAGAGGTTACTGTCAGTTTCATTACGTTTTCTATTTAATGGAACTTAGCGTTTACAGAACTATAGAAACATAATGGCTGTTGCACTCTAAACATCATGAGGTAGTATCTTGAATACAGCTTGCTTTTCAGAATTCCATGTCTCTAAATATACATGCAATATCTATACAGTTCCAACACACCCTGAATAGTCATGCACACTGCTTAACTCAAAATGCATAGAATAGAAAGCAATGCATTCAGCTCAAAAGAGTGTAGAACTGAATTTTCCTGAAAACTACTAGGTGATAACTTGATGTAAAGCTTATTATTCTTCTTACTATATGATTTAGAATAGTATGCAAATAATTTAATGAGTGTGCTACCAATGGTCGAGAAGTTACTGTCAGTTTCATTACGTTTTCTATTTAATGGAACTTAGCAGTCACTGAACTAAAGAAACATAATGGCTGTTCCTCTCTAATCATAATGAGATAGTATCTTGAATACAGCTTGCTTTTCTGTATTCCATGACTCTGAGCAAGATACATGCAATATCTATCCAGTTCCAACACACCCTGAATAGTCATGCACACTGCTTAGCTCAAAATGCATAGAATAGAAAGTAATGCATTCAGCTCAAAAGAGTGTAGAAATGAATTTTACTGAAAACAACCAGGTGATAACTTGATGTAAAGCTTATTAATTTTCTTACTATATGATTTAGAATAGTATGCAAACAATTTTATGAGTGTACTACCAATGGTCGAGAAGTTACTGTCAGTTTCATTACGTTTTCTATTTAATGGAACTTAGCAGTCACTGAACTAAAGAAACATAATGGCTGTTCCACTCTAAACTTCATGAGGTAGTGTCTTGAATACAGCTTGCTTTTCAGAATTCCATCTCTCTAAGATACATGCAATATCTATACAGTTCCAACACACCCTGAATAGTCATGCACACTGCTTAGCTCAAAATGCATAGAATAGAAAGTAATGCATTCAGCTCAAAAGAGTGTACAACTGAATTTTACTGAAAACTACTAGGTGATAACCTGATGTAAAGCTTATTATTTTTCTTCCTATATGATTTAGAGTAGTATGCAAACAATTTTATGAGTGTGCTACAATGAACGAGAAGATATTGTTTGTAAATTCAACTTTTTTACACAACAGTACATTAGCGTTTTCAGAACTGAACAAAGGTATTTAATGTTTCACTCCAAATGTTATGATATGGTTTGTTGAATTCACCTTGAGTTTGAGTATTCCATGGCTCTGATTAGGATACATATAATATCAATACAGATCCAACTCAACCTGCGTATTTATGTACACATTCATAACTCAAACGCATAGAAGGGAACGACATGCATTCAGCTGAATAGAGAGTAGAGTTGAATTTTGCTGAAAACAGCAGAAAGCTAACGAAGTGACCCTTATTATTTTGCTTACCATGTGCTTTAGACCAGAGTGCAAACAATTTTTTGTGTGTGCTACCAATGGTCGAGAGGTTACTGTCAGTTTCATTACGTTTTCTATTTAATGGAACTTAGCGTTTACAGAACTGAGGAAACATATTGGCTGTTCCACTCTAAAGTTCAGGAGGTAGTATATTGAATTCACCTTGCTTTTGAGTATTCCACGTCTCTCAGTAAGGTGCATAGAATATCTAGAAAGTTCCAATACACCCCGAATGGTTATGTACACATTCATAACTCAAAATGCATTGAATAGAAAGTAATGTATTCAGCTCAAAGGAATAGAGCTGAATTTTTCTGAAATCTACTAGATAACTTAATGTAAAGCATATTATTTTGCTTATTACATGATTTGCAGTAGTATGCAATCAATTTTATGAGTGTGCTACCAATGTTCGAGAAGATACTTTCAGTAACATTACCTTTTGTACAGAATAGAATGTTAGTGTTTCTAGAACTAATGAAACTTATTGGCTGTCCCACCCTAAATTTCTTATGGTAGTATCTTGAATACAGCTTGCTTTTCAGTATTCCATGTCTCTGAGCAAGATACATGCAATATGTATACAGTTCCAACACACCCTGAATAGTCATGCACACTGCTTAGCTCAAAATGCATAGAATAGAAAGTAATGCATTCAGATCAAAAGAGTGTAGAACTGAATTTTACTGAAAACAACCAGGTGATAACTTGATGTAAAGCTTATTAATTTTCTTACTATATGATTTAGAATAGTATGCAAACAATTTTATGAGTGTACTACCAATGGTCGAGAGGTTACTGTCAGTTTCATTACGTTTTCTATTTAATGGAACTTAGCGTTTACAGAACTATAGAAACATAATGGCTGTTGCACTCTAAACATCATGAGGTAGTATCTTGAATACAGCTTGCTTTTCAGAATTCCATGTCTCTAAATATACATGCAATATCTATACAGTTCCAACACACCCTGAATAGTCATGCACACTGCTTAACTCAAAATGCATAGAATAGAAAGCAATGCATTCAGCTCAAAAGTGTAGAACTGAATTTTCCTGAAAACTACTAGGTGATAACTTGATGTAAAGCTTATTATTCTTCTTACTATATGATTTAGAATAGTATGCAAATAATTTAATGAGTGTGCTACCAATGGTCGAGAAGTTACTGTCAGTTTCATTACGTTTTCTATTTAATGGAACTTAGCAGTCACTGAACTAAAGAAACATAATGGCTGTTCCTCTCTAATCATAATGAGATAGTATCTTGAATACAGCTTGCTTTTCTGTATTCTATGACTCTGAGCAAGATACATGCAATATCTATACAGTTCCGACACCCTGAATAGTCATGCACACTGCTTAGCTCAAAATGCATAGAATAGAAAGTAATGCATTCAGCTCAAAAGAGTGTAGAAATGAATTTTACTGAAAACAACCAGGTGATAACTTGATGTAAAGCTTATTAATTTTCTTACTATATGATTTAGAATAGTATGCAAACAATTTTATGAGTGTACTACCAATGGTCGAGAAGTTACTGTCAGTTTCATTACGTTTTCTATTTAATGGAACTTAGCAGTCACTGAACTAAAGAAACATAATGGCTGTTCCACTCTAAACTTCATGAGGTAGTGTCTTGAATACAGCTTGCTTTTCAGAATTCCATCTCTCTAAGATACATGCAATATCTATACAGTTCCAACACACCCTGAATAGTCATGCACACTGCTTAGCTCAAAATGCATAGAATAGAAAGTAATGCATTCAGCTCAAAAGAGTGTAGAACTGAATTTTCCTGAAAACTACTAGGTGATAACCTGATGTAAAGCTTATTATTTTTCTTCCTATATGATTTAGAGTAGTATGCAAACAATTTTATGAGTGTGCTACAATGATCGAGAAGATATTGTTTGTAAATTCAACTTTTTTACACAACAGTACATTAGCGTTTTCAGAACTGAACAAAGGTATTTAATGTTTCACTCCAAATGTTATGATATGGTTTGTTGAATTCACCTTGAGTTTGAGTATTCCATGGCTCTGATTAGGATACATATAATATCAATACAGATCCAACACAACCTGCGTATTTATGTACACATTCATAACTCAAACGCATAGAAGGGAACGACATGCATTCAGCTGAATAGAGAGTAGAGTTGAATTTTGCTGAAAACAGCAGAAAGCTAACGATGTGACCCTTATTATTTTGCTTACCATGTGCTTTAGACCAGAGTGCAAACAATTTTTGTGTGTGCTACCAATGGTCGAGAGGTTACTGTCAGTTTCATAACGTTTTCTATTTAATGGAACTTAGCGTTTACAGAACTAATGAAACATATTGGCTGTCCCACCCTAAATTTCTTATGGTAGTATCTTGAATACAGCTTGCTTTTCAGTATTCCATGTCTCTGAGCAAGATACATGCAATATGTATACAGTTCCAACACACCCTGAATAGTCATGCACACTGCTTATCTCAAAATGCATAGAATAGAAAGTAATGCATTCAGATCAAAAGAGTGTAGAACTGAATTTTACTGAAAACAACCAGGTGATAACTTGATGTAAAGCTTATTAATTTTCTTACTATATGATTTAGAATAGTATGCAAACAATTTTATCAGTGTACTACCAATGGTCGAGAGGTTACTGTCAGTTTCATTACGTTTTCTATTTAATGGAACTTAGCGTTTACAGAACTATAGAAACATAATGGCTGTTGCACTCTAAACATCATGAGGTAGTATCTTGAATACAGCTTGCTTTTCAGAATTCCATGTCTCTAAATATACATGCAATATCTATACAGTTCCAACACACCCTGAATAGTCATGCGCACTGCTTAACTCAAAATGCATAGAATAGAAAGCAATGCATTCAGCTCAAAAGAGTGTAGAACTGAATTTTCCTGAAAACTACTAGGTGATAACTTGATGTAAAGCTTATTATTCTTCTTACTATATGATTTAGAATAGTATGCAAATAATTTAATGAGTGTGCTACCAATGCTCGAGAAGTTACTGTCAGTTTCATTACGTTTTCTATTTAATGGAACTTAGCAGTCACTGAACTAAAGAAACATAATGGCTGTTCCTCTCTAATCATAATGAGATAGTATCTTGAATACAGCTTGCTTTTCTGTATTCTATGACTCTGAGCAAGATACATGCAATATCTATACAGTTCCGACACCCTGAATAGTCATGCACACTGCTTAGCTCAAAATGCATAGAATAGAAAGTAATGCATTCAGCTCAAAAGAGTGTAGAAATGAATTTTACTGAAAACAACCAGGTGATAACTTGATGTAAAGCTTATTAATTTTCTTACTATATGATTTAGAATAGTATGCAAACAATTTTATGAGTGTACTACCAATGGTCGAGAGGTTACTGTCAGTTTCATTACGTTTTCTATTTAATGGAACTTAGCGTTTACAGAACTATAGAAACATAATGGCTGTTGCACTCTAAACATCATGAGGTAGTATCTTGAATACAGCTTGCTTTTCAGAATTCCATGTCTCTAAATATACATGCAATATCTATACAGTTCCAACACACCCTGAATAGTCATGCACACTGCTTAACTCAAAATGCATAGAATAGAAAGCAATGCATTCAGCTCAAAAGTGTAGAACTGAATTTTCCTGAAAACTACTAGGTGATAACTTGATGTAAAGCTTATTATTCTTCTTACTATATGATTTAGAATAGTATGCAAATAATTTAATGAGTGTGCTACCAATGCTCGAGAAGTTACTGTCAGTTTCATTACGTTTTCTATTTAATGGAACTTAGCAGTCACTGAACTAAAGAAACATAATGGCTGTTCCTCTCTAATCATAATGAGATAGTATCTTGAATACAGCTTGCTTTTCTGTATTCTATGACTCTGAGCAAGATACATGCAATATCTATACAGTTCCGACACCCTGAATAGTCATGCACACTGCTTAGCTCAAAATGCATAGAATAGAAAGTAATGCATTCAGCTCAAAAGAGTGTAGAAATGAATTTTACTGAAAACAACCAGGTGATAACTTGATGTAAAGCTTATTAATTTTCTTACTATATGATTTAGAATAGTATGCAAACAATTTTATGAGTGTACTACCAATGGTCGAGAAGTTACTGTCAGTTTCATTACGTTTTCTATTTAATGGAACTTAGCAGTCACTGAACTAAAGAAACATAATGGCTGTTCCACTCTAAACTTCATGAGGTAGTGTCTTGAATACAGCTTGCTTTTCAGAATTCCATCTCTCTAAGATACATGCAATATCTATACAGTTCCAACACACCCTGAATAGTCATGCACACTGCTTAGCTCAAAATGCATAGAATAGAAAGTAATGCATTCAGCTCAAAAGAGTGTAGAACTGAATTTTCCTGAAAACTACTAGGTGATAACCTGATGTAAAGCTTATTATTTTTCTTCCTATATGATTTAGAGTAGTATGCAAACAATTTTATGAGTGTGCTACAATGATCGAGAAGATATTGTTTGTAAATTCAACTTTTTTACACAACAGTACATTAGCGTTTTCAGAACTGAACAAAGGTATTTAATGTTTCACTCCAAATGTTATGATATGGTTTGTTGAATTCACCTTGAGTTTGAGTATTCCATGGCTCTGATTAGGATACATATAATATCAATACAGATCCAACACAACCTGCGTATTTATGTACACATTCATAACTCAAACGCATAGAAGGGAACGACATGCATTCAGCTGAATAGAGAGTAGAGTTGAATTTTGCTGAAAACAGCAGAAAGCTAACGATGTGACCCTTATTATTTTGCTTACCATGTGCTTTAGACCAGAGTGCAAACAATTTTTGTGTGTGCTACCAATAGTCGAGAGGTTACTGTCAGTTTCATAACGTTTTCTATTTAATGGAACTTAGCGTTTACAGAACTAATGAAACATATTGGCTGTCCCACCCTAAATTTCTTATGGTAGTATCTTGAATACAGCTTGCTTTTCAGTATTCCATGTCTCTGAGCAAGATACATGCAATATGTATACAGTTCCAACACACCCTGAATAGTCATGCACACTGCTTATCTCAAAATGCATAGAATAGAAAGTAATGCATTCAGATCAAAAGAGTGTAGAACTGAATTTTACTGAAAACAACCAGGTGATAACTTGATGTAAAGCTTATTAATTTTCTTACTATATGATTTAGAATAGTATGCAAACAATTTTATCAGTGTACTACCAATGGTCGAGAGGTTACTGTCAGTTTCATTACGTTTTCTATTTAATGGAACTTAGCGTTTACAGAACTATAGAAACATAATGGCTGTTGCACTCTAAACATCATGAGGTAGTATCTTGAATACAGCTTGCTTTTCAGAATTCCATGTCTCTAAATATACATGCAATATCTATACAGTTCCAACACACCCTGAATAGTCATGCGCACTGCTTAACTCAAAATGCATAGAATAGAAAGCAATGCATTCAGCTCAAAAGAGTGTAGAACTGAATTTTCCTGAAAACTACTAGGTGATAACTTGATGTAAAGCTTATTATTCTTCTTACTATATGATTTAGAATAGTATGCAAATAATTTAATGAGTGTGCTACCAATGCTCGAGAAGTTACTGTCAGTTTCATTACGTTTTCTATTTAATGGAACTTAGCAGTCACTGAACTAAAGAAACATAATGGCTGTTCCTCTCTAATCATAATGAGATAGTATCTTGAATACAGCTTGCTTTTCTGTATTCTATGACTCTGAGCAAGATACATGCAATATCTATACAGTTCCGACACCCTGAATAGTCATGCACACTGCTTAGCTCAAAATGCATAGAATAGAATGTAATGCATTCAGCTCAAAAGAGTGTAGAAATGAATTTTACTGAAAACAACCAGGTGATAACTTGATGTAAAGCTTATTAATTTTCTTACTATATGATTTAGAATAGTATGCAAACAATTTTATGAGTGTACTACCAATGGTCGAGAAGTTACTGTCAGTTTCATTACGTTTTCTATTTAATGGAACTTAGCAGTCACTGAACTAAAGAAACATAATGGCTGTTCCACTCTAAACTTCATGAGGTAGTGTCTTGAATACAGCTTGCTTTTCAGAATTCCATCTCTCTAAGATACATGCAATATCTATACAGTTCCAACACTCCCTGAATAGTCATGCACACTGCTTAGCTCAAAATGCATAGAATAGAAAGTAATGCATTCAGCTCAAAAGAGTGTAGAACTGAATTTTCCTGAAAACTACTAGGTGATAACCTGATGTAAAGCTTATTATTTTTCTTCCTATATGATTTAGAGTAGTATGCAAACAATTTTATGAGTGTGCTACAATGATCGAGAAGATATTGTTTGTAAATTCAACTTTTTTACACAACAGTACATTAGCGTTTTCAGAACTGAACAAAGGTATTTAATGTTTCACTCCAAATGTTATGATATGGTTTGTTGAATTCACCTTGAGTTTGAGTATTCCATGGCTCTGATTAGGATACATATAATATCAATACAGATCCAACACAACCTGCGTATTTATGTACACATTCATAACTCAAACGCATAGAAGGGAACGACATGCATTCAGCTGAATAGAGAGTAGAGTTGAATTTTGCTGAAAACAGCAGAAAGCTAACGATGTGACCCTTATTATTTTGCTTACCATGTGCTTTAGACCAGAGTGCAAACAATTTTTGTGTGTGCTACCAATGGTCGAGAGGTTACTGTCAGTTTCATAACGTTTTCTATTTAATGGAACTTAGCGTTTACAGAACTAATGAAACATATTGGCTGTCCCACCCTAAATTTCTTATGGTAGTATCTTGAATACAGCTTGCTTTTCAGTATTCCATGTCTCTGAGCAAGATACATGCAATATGTATACAGTTCCAACACACCCTGAATAGTCATGCACACTGCTTATCTCAAAATGCATAGAATAGAAAGTAATGCATTCAGATCAAAAGAGTGTAGAACTGAATTTTACTGAAAACAACCAGGTGATAACTTGATGTAAAGCTTATTAATTTTCTTACTATATGATTTAGAATAGTATGCAAACAATTTTATCAGTGTACTACCAATGGTCGAGAGGTTACTGTCAGTTTCATTACGTTTTCTATTTAATGGAACTTAGCGTTTACAGAACTATAGAAACATAATGGCTGTTGCACTCTAAACATCATGAGGTAGTATCTTGAATACAGCTTGCTTTTCAGAATTCCATGTCTCTAAATATACATGCAATATCTATACAGTTCCAACACACCCTGAATAGTCATGCGCACTGCTTAACTCAAAATGCATAGAATAGAAAGCAATGCATTCAGCTCAAAAGAGTGTAGAACTGAATTTTCCTGAAAACTACTAGGTGATAACTTGATGTAAAGCTTATTATTCTTCTTACTATATGATTTAGAATAGTATGCAAATAATTTAATGAGTGTGCTACCAATGCTCGAGAAGTTACTGTCAGTTTCATTACGTTTTCTATTTAATGGAACTTAGCAGTCACTGAACTAAAGAAACATAATGGCTGTTCCTCTCTAATCATAATGAGATAGTATCTTGAATACAGCTTGCTTTTCTGTATTCTATGACTCTGAGCAAGATACATGCAATATCTATACAGTTCCGACACCCTGAATAGTCATGCACACTGCTTAGCTCAAAATGCATAGAATAGAAAGTAATGCATTCAGCTCAAAAGAGTGTAGAAATGAATTTTACTGAAAACAACCAGGTGATAACTTGATGTAAAGCTTATTAATTTTCTTACTATATGATTTAGAATAGTATGCAAACAATTTTATGAGTGTACTACCAATGGTCGAGAAGTTACTGTCAGTTTCATTACGTTTTCTATTTAATGGAACTTAGCAGTCACTGAACTAAAGAAACATAATGGCTGTTCCACTCTAAACTTCATGAGGTAGTGTCTTGAATACAGCTTGCTTTTCAGAATTCCATGTCTCTAAGATGCATGCAATATCTATACAGTTCCAACACACCCTGAATAGTCATGCACACTGTTTAGCTCAAAATGCATAGAATAGAAAGTAATGCATTCAGCTCAAAAGAGGGTAGAACTGAATTTTCCTGAAAACTACTAGGTGATAACCTGATGTAAAGCTTATTATTTTTCTTCCTATATGATTTAGAGTAGTATGCAAACAATTTTATGAGTGTGCTACAATGATCGAGAAGATATTGTTTGTAAATTCAACTTTTTTACACAACAGTACATTAGCGTTTTCAGAACTGAACAAAGGTATTTAATGTTTCACTCCAAATGTTATGATATGGTTTGTTGAATTCACCTTGAGTTTGAGTATTCCATGGCTCTGATTAGGATACATATAATATCAATTCAGATCCAACTCAACCTGCGTATTTATAATGGTCGAGAAGTTACTGTCAGTTTCATTACGTTTTCTATTTAATGGAACTTAGCAGTCACTGAAAAAAGAAACATAATGGCTGTTCCACTCTAAACTTCATGAGGTAGTATCTTGAATACAGCTTGCTTTTCAGAATTCCATCTCTCTAAGATACATGCAATATCTATGCAGTTCCAACACACCCTGAATAGTCATGCACACTGCTTAGCTCAAAATGCATAGAATAGAAAGTAATGCATTCAGCTCAAAAGAGTGTAGAACTGAATTTTACTGAAAACTACCAGGTGATAACCTGATGTAAAGCTTATTATTTTTCTTCCTATATGATTTAGAGTAGTATGCAAACAATTTTATGAGTGTGCTACCAATGATCGAGAAGTTACTGTTTGTAAATTCACCTTTTTTACACAACAGTACATTAGCGTTTTCAGAACTGAACAAAGGTATTTAATGTTTCACTCCAAATGTTATGATATCGTTTGTTGAATTCACCTTGAGTTTGAGTATTCCATGGCTCTGATTAGGATACATATAATATCAATACAGATCCAACTCAACCTGCGTATTTATGTACACATTCATAACTCAAACGCATAGAAGGGAACGACATGCATTCAGCTGAATAAAGAGTAGAGTTGAATTTTGCTGAAAACAGCAGAAAGCTAACGATGTGACCCTTATTATTTTGCTTACCATGTGCTTTAGACTAGAGTGCAAACAATTTTTTGTGTGTGCTACCAATGGTCGAGAGGTTACTGTCAGTTTCATTACGTTTTCTATTTAATGGAACTTAACGTTTACAGAACTAAAGAAACATATTGGCTGTTCCACTCTAAATTTCATGAGGTAGTATCTTGAATTCACCTTGGTTTTGAGTATTCCACGTCTCTCAGTAAGATACATACAATATCTAGAAAGTTCCAATACACCCCGAATGGTTATGTACACATTCAGAACTCAAAATGCATTGAATAGAAAGTAATGTATTCAGCTCAAAGGTATAGAGCGGAATTTTTCTGAAATCTACTAGGTGATAACTTAATGTAAAGCTTATTATTTTGCTTATTACATGATTTGCAGTAGTATGCAATCAATTTTATGAGTGTGCTACCAATGTTCGAGAAGATACTTTCAGTAACATTACCTTTTGTACAGAATAGAATGTTAGCGTTTCTAGAACTAATGAAACATATTGGCTGTCCCACCCTAAATTTCTTATGGTAGTATCTTGAATACAGCTTGCTTTTCAGTATTCCATGTCTCTGAGCAAGATACATGCAATATGTATACAGTTCCAACAGATCCTGAATAGTCATGCACACTGCTTAGCTCAAAATGCACAGAATAGAAAGTAATGCATTTAGCTCAAAAGAGTGTAGAACTGAATTTTACTGAAAACAACTAGGTGATAACTTGATGTAAAGCTTATTAATTTTCTCACTATATGATTTAGAATAGTATGCAAACAATTTTATGAGTGTACTACCAATGGTCGAGAAGTTACTATCAGTTTCATTACGTTTTCTATTTAATGGAACTTAGCAGTCATTGAACTAAAGAAACATAATGGCTGTTCCACTCTAAACTTCGTGAGGTAGTATCTTGAATACAGCTTGCTTTTCAGAATTCCATCTCTCTAAGATACATGCAATATCTATACAGTTCCAACACACCCTGAATAGTCATGCACACTGCTTAGCTCAAAATTCATAGAATAGAAAGTAATGCATTCAGCTCAAAAGAGTGTAGAACTGAATTTTACTGAAAACTACCAGGTGATAACCTGATGTAAAGCTTATTATTTTTCTTCCTATATGATTTAGAGTAGTATGCAAACAATTTTATGAGTGTGCTACCAATGATCGAGAAGTTACTGTTTGTAAATTCACCTTTTTTACACAACAGTACATTAGCGTTTTCAGAACTGAACAAAGGTATTTAATGTTTCACTCCAAATGTTATGATATGGTTTGTTGAATTCACCTTGAGTTTGAGTATTCCATGGCTCTGATTAGGATACATATAATATCAATACAGATCCAACTCAACCTGCGTATTTATGTACACATTCATAACTCAAACGCATAGAAGGGAACGACATGCATTCAGCTGAATAAAGAGTAGAGTTGAATTTTGCTGAAAACAGCAGAAAGCTAACGATGTGACCCTTATTATTTTGCTTACCATGTGCTTTAGACTAGAGTGCAAACAATTTTTTGTGTGTGCTACCAATGGTCGAGAGGTTACTGTCAGTTTCATTACGTTTTCTATTTAATGGAACTTAACGTTTACAGAACTAAAGAAACATATTGGCTGTTCCACTCTAAATTTCATGAGGTAGTATCTTGAATTCACCTTGGTTTTGAGTATTCCACGTCTCTCAGTAAGATACATACAATATCTAGAAAGTTCCAATACACCCCGAATGGTTATGTACACATTCAGAACTCAAAATGCATTGAATAGAAAGTAATGTATTCAGCTCCAAGGTATAGAGCGGAATTTTTCTAAAATCTACTAGGTGATAACTTAATATAAAGCTTATTATTTTGCTTATTACATGATTTGCAGTAGTATGCAATCAATTTTATGAGTGTGCTACCAATGTTCGAGAAGATACTTTCAGTAACATTACCTTTTGTACAGAATAGAATGTTAGCGTTTCTACAACTAATGAAACATATTGGCTGTCCCACCCTAAATTTCTTATGGTAGTATCTTGAATACAGCTTGCTTTTCAGTATTCCATGTCTCTGAGCAAGATACATGCAATATGTATACAGTTCCAACAGATCCTGAATAGTCATGCACACTGCTTAGCTCAAAATGCACAGAATAGAAAGTAATGCATTTAGCTCAAAAGAGTGTAGAACTGAATTTTACTGAAAACAACTAGGTGATAACTTGATGTAAAGCTTATTAATTTTCTTACTATATGATTTAGAATAGTATGCAAACAATTTTATGAGTGTACTACCAATGGTCGAGAAGTTACTATCAGTTTCATTACGTTTTCTATTTAATGGAACTTAGCAGTCATTGAACTAAAGAAACATAATGGCTGTTCCACTCTAAACTTCGTGAGGTAGTATCTTGAATACAGCTTGCTTTTCAGAATTCCATCTCTCTAAGATACATGCAATATCTATACAGTTCCAACACACCCTGAATAGTCATGCACACTGCTTAGCTCAAAATGCATAGAATAGAAAGTAATGCATTCAGCTCAAAAGAGTGTAGAACTGAATTTTACTGAAAACTACCAGGTGATAACCTGATGTAAAGCTTATTATTTTTCTTCCTATATGATTTAGAGTAGTATGCAAACAATTTTATGAGTGTGCTACCAATGATCGAGAAGTTACTGTTTGTAAATTCACCTTTTTTACACAACAGTACATTAGCGTTTTCAGAACTGAACAAAGGTATTTAATGTTTCACTCCAAATGTTATGATATGGTTTGTTGAATTCACCTTGAGTTTGAGTATTCCATGGCTCTGATTAGGATACATATAATATCAATACAGATCCAACTCAACCTGCGTATTTATGTACACATTCATAACTCAAACGCATAGAAGGGAACGACATGCATTCAGCTGAATAGAGAGTAGAGTTGAATTTTGCTGAAAACAGCAGAAAGCTAACGATGTGACCCTTATTATTTTGCTTACCATGTGCTTTAGACTAGAGTGCAAACAATTTTTTGTGTGTGCTACCAATGGTCGAGAGGTTACTGTCAGTTTCATTACGTTTTCTATTTAATGGAACTTAACGTTTACAGAACTAAAGAAACATATTGGCTGTTCCACTCTAAATTTCATGAGGTAGTATCTTGAATTCACCTTGGTTTTGAGTATTCCACGTCTCTCAGTAAGATACATACAATATCTAGAAAGTTCCAATACACCCCGAATGGTTATGTACACATTGAGAACTCAAAATGCATTGAATAGAAAGTAATGTATTGAGCTCAAAGGTATAGAGCGGAATTTTTCTGAAATCTACTAGGTGATAACTTAATGTAAAGCTTATTATTTTGCTTATTACATGATTTGCAGTAGTATGCAATCAATTTTATGAGTGTGCTACCAATGTTCGAGAAGATACTTTCAGTAACATTACCTTTTGTACAGAATAGAATGTTAGCGTTTCTAGAACTAATGAAACATATTGGCTGCCCCACCCTAAATTTCTTATGGTAGTATCTTGAATACAGCTTGCTTTTCAGAATTCCATGTCTCTAAGATACATGCAATATCTATACAGTCCCAACACACCCTGAATAGTCATGCACACTGCTTAGCTCAAAATGCATAGAATAGAAAGTAATGCATTCAGCTCAAAAGAGTGCAGAACTGAATTTTACTGAAAACAACCAGGTGATAACTTGATGTAAAGCTTATTAATTTTCTTACTATATGATTTAGAATAGTATGCAAACAATTTTATGAGTGTACTACCAATGGTCGAGAGGTTACTGTCAGTTTCATTACGTTTTCTATTTAATGGAACTTAGCGTTAACAGAACTATAGAAACATAATGGCTGTTGCACTCTAAACATCATGAGGTAGTATCTTGAATACAGCTTGCTTTTCAGAATTCCATGTCTCTAAATATACATGCAATATCTATACAGTTCCAACACACCCTGAATAGTCATGCACACTGCTTAACTCAAAATGCATAGAATAGAAAGCAATGCATTCAGCTCAAAAGAGTGTAGAACTGAATTTTCCTGAAAACTACTAGGTGATAACTTGATGTAAAGCTTATTATTCTTCTTACTATATGATTTAGAATAGTATGCAAATAATTTAATGAGTGTGCTACCAATGCTCGAGAAGTTACTGTCAGTTTCATTACGTTTTCTATTTAATGGAACTTTGCAGTCACTGAACTAAAGAAACATAATGGCTGTTCCTCTCTAATCATAATGAGATAGTATCTTGAATACAGCTTGCTTTTCTGTATTCTATGACTCTGAGCAAGATACATGCAATATCTATACAGTTCCAAGACACCCTGAATAGTCATGCACACTGCTTAGCTCAAAATGCATAGAATAGAAAGTAATGCATTCAGCTCAAAAGAGTGTAGAAATGAATTTTCCTGAAAACTACTAGGTGATTACCTGATGTAAAGCTTATTATTTTTCTTCCTATATGATTTAGAGTAGTATGCAAACAATTTTATGAGTGTGCTACAATGATCGAGAAGATATTGTTTGTAAATTCAACTTTTTTACACAACAGTACATTAGCGTTTTCAGAACTGAACAAAGGTATTTAATGTTTCACTCCAAATGTTATGATATGGTTTGTTGAATTCACCTTGAGTTTGAGTATTCCATGGCTCTGATTAGGATACATATAATATCAATACAGATCCAACTCAACCTGCGTATTTATGTACACATTCATAACTCAAACGCATAGAAGGGAACGACATGCATTCAGCTGAATAGAGAGTAGAGTTGAATTTTGCTGAAAACAGCAGAAAGCTAACGACGTGACCCTTATTATTTTGCTTACCATGTGCTTTAGACCAGAGTGCAAACAATTTTTTGTGTGTGCTACCAATGGTCGAGAGGTTACTGTCAGTTTCATTACGTTTTCTATTTAATGGAACTTAGCGTTTACAGAACTAAGGAAACATATTGGCTGTTCCACTAAATTTCATGAGGTAGTATCTTGAATTCACCTTGCTTTTGAGTATTCCACGTCTCTCAGTAAGGTGCATAGAATATCTAGAAAGTTCCAATACACCCCGAATGGTTATGTACACATTCATAACTCAAAATGCATTGAATAGAAAGTAATGTATTCAGCTCAAAGGAATAGAGCTGAATTTTTCTGAAATCTACTAGATAACTTAATGTAAAGCATATTATTTTGCTTATTACATGATTTGCAGTAGTATGCAATCAATTTTATGAGTGTGCTACCAATGTTCGAGAAGATACTTTCAGTAACATTACCTTTTGTACAGAATAGAATGTTAGCGTTTCTAGAACTAATGAAACATATTGGCTGCCCCACCCTAAATTTCTTATGGTAGTATCTTGAATACAGCTTGCTTTTCAGAATTCCATGTCTCTAAGATACATGCAATATCTATACAGTCCCAACACACCCTGAATAGTCATGCACACTGCTTAGCTCAAAATGCATAGAATAGAAAGTAATGCATTCAGCTCAAAAGAGTGCAGAACTGAATTTTACTGAAAACAACCAGGTGATAACTTGATGTAAAGCTTATTAATTTTCTTACTATATGATTTAGAATAGTATGCAAACAATTTTATGAGTGTACTACCAATGGTCGAGAGGTTACTGTCAGTTTCATTACGTTTTCTATTTAATGGAACTTAGCGTTTACAGAACTATAGAAACATAATGGCTGTTGCACTCTAAACATCATGAGGTAGTATCTTGAATACAGCTTGCTTTTCAGAATTCCATGTCTCTAAATATACATGCAATATCTATACAGTTCCAACACACCCTGAATAGTCATGCACACTGCTTAACTCAAAATGCATAGAATAGAAAGCAATGCATTCAGCTCAAAAGAGTGTAGAACTGAATTTTCCTGAAAACTACTAGGTGATAACTTGATGTAAAGCTTATTATTCTTCTTACTATATGATTTAGAATAGTATGCAAATAATTTAATGAGTGTGCTACCAATGCTCGAGAAGTTACTGTCAGTTTCATTACGTTTTCTATTTAATGGAACTTAGCGTTTACAGAACTAAGGAAACATATTGGCTGTTCCACTCTAAATTTCATGAGGTAGTATCTTGAATTCACCTTGCTTTTGAGTATTCCACGTCTCTCAGTAAGGTGCATAGAATATCTAGAAAGTTCCAATACACCCCGAATGGTTATGTACACATTCATAACTCAAAATGCATTGAATAGAAAGTAATGTATTCAGCTCAAAGGAATAGAGCTGAATTTTTCTGAAATCTACTAGATAACTTAATGTAAAGCATATTATTTTGCTTATTACATGATTTGCAGTAGTATGCAATCAATTTTATGAGTGTGCTACCAATGTTCGAGAAGATACTTTCAGTAACATTACCTTTTGTACAGAATAGAATGTTAGCGTTTCTAGAACTAATGAAACATATTGGCTGCCCCACCCTAAATTTCTTATGGTAGTATCTTGAATACAGCTTGCTTTTCAGAATTCCATGTCTCTAAGATACATGCAATATCTATACAGTCCCAACACACCCTGAATAGTCATGCACACTGCTTAGCTCAAAATGCATAGAATAGAAAGTAATGCATTCAGCTCAAAAGAGTGCAGAACTGAATTTTACTGAAAACAACCAGGTGATAACTTGATGTAAAGCTTATTAATTTTCTTACTATATGATTTAGAATAGTATGCAAACAATTTTATGAGTGTACTACCAATGGTCGAGAGGTTACTGTCAGTTTCATTACGTTTTCTATTTAATGGAACTTAGCGTTTACAGAACTATAGAAACATAATGGCTGTTGCACTCTAAACATCATGAGGTAGTATCTTGAATACAGCTTGCTTTTCAGAATTCCATGTCTGTAAGATACATGCAATATCTATACAGTTCCAACACACCCTGAATAGTCATGCACACTGCTTAACTCAAAATGCATAGAATAGAAAGCAATGCATTCAGCTCAAAAGAGTGTAGAACTGAATTTTCCTGAAAACTACTAGGTGATAACTTGATGTAAAGCTTATTATTCTTCTTACTATATGATTTAGAATAGTATGCAAATAATTTAATGAGTGTGCTACCAATGCTCGAGAAGTTACTGTCAGTTTCATTACGTTTTCTATTTAATGGAACTTAGCAGTCACTGAACTAAAGAAACATAATGGCTGTTCCTCTCTAATCATAATGAGATAGTATCTTGAATACAGCTTGCTTTTCTGTATTCTATGACTCTGAGCAAGATACATGCAATATCTATACAGTTCCAAGACACCCTGAATAGTCATGCACACTGCTTAGCTCAAAATGCATAGAATAGAAAGTAATGCATTCAGCTCAAAAGAGTGTAGAAATGAATTTTACTGAAAACAACCAGGTGATAACTTGATGTAAAGCTTATTAATTTTCTTACTATATGATTTAGAATAGTATGCAAACAATTTTATGAGTGTACTACCAATGGTCGAGAAGTTACTGTCAGTTTCATTACGTTTTCTATTTAATGGAACTTAGCAGTCACTGAACTAAAGAAACATAATGGCTGTTCAACTCTAAACTTCATGAGGTAGTGTCTTGAATACAGCTTGCTTTTCAGAATTCCATCTCTCTAAGATACATGCAATATCTATACAGTTCCAACACACCCTGAATAGTCATGCACACTGCTTAGCTCAAAATGCATAGAATAGAAAGTAATGCATTCAGCTCAAAAGAGTGTAGAACTGAATTTTCCTGAAAACTACTAGGTGATAACCTGATGTAAAGCTTATTATTTTTCTTCCTATATGATTTAGAGTAGTATGCAAACAATTTTATGAGTGTGCTACAATGATCGAGAAGATATTGTTTGTAAATTCAACTTTTTTACACAACAGTACATTAGCGTTTTCAGAACTGAACAAAGGTATTTAATGTTTCACTCCAAATGTTATGATATGGTTTGTTGAATTCACCTTGAGTTTGAGTATTCCATGGCTCTGATTAGGATACATATAATATCAATACAGATCCAACTCAACCTGCGTATTTATGTACACATTCATAACTCAAACGCTTAGAAGGGAACGACATGCATTCAGCTGAATAGAGAGTAGAGTTGAATTTTGCTGAAAACAGCAGAAAGCTAACGATGTGACCCTTATTATTTTGCTTACCATGTGCTTTAGACCAGAGTGCAAACAATTTTTTGTGTGTGCTACCAATAGTCGAGAGGTTACTGTCAGTTTCATTACGTTTTCTATTTAATGGAACTTAGCGTTTACAGAACTAAGGAAACATATTGGCTGTTCCACTCTAAATTTCATGAGGTAGTATCTTGAATTCACCTTGCTTTTGAGTATTCCCCGTCTCTCAGTAAGATACATACAATATCTAGAAAGTTCCAATACACCCCGAATGGTTATGTACACATTCATAACTCAAAATGCATTGAATAGAAAGTAATGTATTCAGCTCAAAGGTATAGAGCGGAATTTTTCTGAAATCTACTAGTTGATAACTTAATGTAAAGCTTATTATTTTGCTTATTACATGATTTGCAGTAGTATGCAATCAATTTTATGAGTGTGCTACCAATGTTCGAGAAGATACTTTCAGTAACATTACCTTTTGTACAGAATAGAATGTTATCGTTTCTAGAACTAATGAAACATATTGGCTGTCCCACCCTAAATTTCTTATGGTAGTATCTTGAATACAGCTTGCTTTTCAGTATTCCATGTCTCTGAGCAAGATACATGCAATATGTATACAGTTCCAACAGATCCTGAATAGTCATGCACACTGCTTAGCTCAAAATGCATAGAATAGAAAGTAATGCATTTAGCTCAAAAGAGTGTAGAACTGAATTTTACTGAAAACAACTAGGTGATAACTTGATGTAAAGCTTATTAATTTTCTTACTATATGATTTAGAATAGTAAGCAAACAATTTTATGAGTGTACTACCAATGGTCGAGAAGTTACTGTCAGTTTCATTACGTTTTCTATTTAATGGAACTTAACGTTTACAGAACTAAAGAAACATATTGGCTGTTCCACTCTAAATTTCATGAGGTAGTATCTTGAATTCACCTTGCTTTTGAGTATTCCACTTCTCTCAGTAAGGTGCATAGAATATCTAGAAAGTTCCAATACACCCCGAATGGTTATGTACACATTCATAACTCAAAATGCATTGAATAGAAAGTAATGTATTCAGCTCAAAGGAATAGAGCTGAATTTTTCTGAAATCTACTAGATAACTTAATGTAAAGCATATTATTTTGCTTATTACATGATTTGCAGTAGTATGCAATCAATTTTATGAGTGTGCTACCAATGTTCGAGAAGATACTTTCAGTAACATTACCTTTTGTACAGAATAGAATGTTAGCGTTTCTAGAACTAATGAAACATATTGGCTGTCCCACCCTAAATTTCTTATGGTAGTATCTTGAATACAGCTTGCTTTTCAGTATTCCATGTCTCTGAGCAAGATACATTCAATATGTATACAGTTCCAACACACCCTGAATAGTCATGCACACTGCTTAGCTCAAAATGCATAGAATAGAAAGTAATGCATTCAGATCAAAAGAGTGTAGAACTGAATTTTACTGAAAACACCCAGGTGATAACTTGATGTAAAGCTTATTAATTTTCTTACTATATGATTTAGAATAGTATGCAAACAATTTTATGAGTGTACTACCAATGGTCGAGAGGTTACTGTCAGTTTCATTACGTTTTCTATTTAATGGAACTTAGCGTTTACAGAACTATAGAAACATAATGGCTGTTGCACTCTAAACATCATGAGGTAGTATCTTGAATACAGCTTGCTTTTCAGAATTCCATGTCTCTAAATATACATGCAATATCTATACAGTTCCAACACACCCTGAATAGTCATGCACACTGCTTAACTCAAAATGCATAGAATAGAAAGCAATGCATTCAGCTCAAAAGAGTGTAGAACTGAATTTCCCTGAAAACTACTAGGTGATAACTTGATGTAAAGCTTATTATTCTTCTTACTATATGATTTAGAATAGTATGCAAATAATTTAATGAGTGTGCTACCAATGCTCGAGAAGTTTCTGTCAGTTTCATTACGTTTTCTATTTAATGGAACTTAGCAGTCACTGAACTAAAGAAACATAATGGCTGTTCCTCTCTAATCATAATGAGATAGTATCTTGAATACAGCTTGCTTTTCTGTATTCTATGACTCTGAGCAAGATACATGCAATATCTATACAGTTCCAAGACACCCTGAATAATCATGCACACTGCTTAGCTCAAAATGCATAGAATAGAAAGTAATGCATTCAGCTCAAAAGAGTGTAGAAATGAATTTTACTGAAAACAACCAGGTGATAACTTGATGTAAAGCTTATTAATTTTCTTACTATATGATTTAGAATAGTATGCAAACAATTTTATGAGTGTACTACCAATGGTCGAGAAGTTACTGTCAGTTTCATTACGTTTTCTATTTAATGGAACTTAGCAGTCACTGAACTAAAGAAACATAATGGCTGTTCCACTCTAAACTTCATGAGGTAGTGTCTTGAATACAGCTTGCTTTTCAGAATTCCATCTCTCTAAGATACATGCAATATCTATACAGTTCCAACACACCCTGAATAGTCATGCACACTGCTTAGCTCAAAATGCATAGAATAGAAAGTAATGCATTCAGCTCAAAAGAGTGTAGAACTGAATTTTCCTGAAAACTACTAGGTGATAACCTGATGTAAAGCTTATTATTTTTCTTCCTATATGATTTAGAGTAGTATGCAAACAATTTCATGAGTGTGCTACAATGATCGAGAAGATATTGTTTGTAAATTCAACTTTTTTACACAACAGTACATTAGCGTTTTCAGAACTGAACAAAGGTATTTAATGTTTCACTCCAAATGTTATGATATGGTTTGTTGAATTCACCTTGAGTTTGAGTATTCCATGGCTCTGATTAGGATACATATAATATCAATACAGATCCAACTCAACCTGCGTATTTATGTACACATTCATAACTCAAACGCATAGAAGGGAACGACATGCATTCAGCTGAATAGAGAGTAGAGTTGAATTTTGCTGAAAACAGCAGAAAGCTAACGATGTGACCCTTATTATTTTGCTTACCATGTGCTTTAGACCAGAGTGCAAACAATTTTTTGTGTGTGCTACCAATGGTCGAGAGGTTACTGTCAGTTTCATTACGTTTTCTTTTTAATGGAACTTAGCGTTTACAGAACTAAAGAAACATATTGGCTGTTCCACTCTAAATTTCATGAGGTAGTATCTTGAATTCACCTTGGTTTTGAGTATTCCCCGTCTCTCAGTAAGATACATACAATATCTAGAAAGTTCCAATACACCCCGAATGGTTATGTACACATTCATAACTCAAAATGCATTGAATAGAAAGTAATGTATTCAGCTCAAAGGTATAGAGCGGAATTTTTCTGAAATCTACTAGTTGATAACTTAATGTAAAGCTTATTATTTTGCTTATTACATGATTTGCAGTAGTATGCAATCAATTTTATGAGTGTGCTACCAATGTTCGAGAAGATACTTTCAGTAACATTACCTTTTGTACAGAATAGAATGTTATCGTTTCTAGAACTAATGAAACATATTGGCTGTCCCACCCTAAATTTCTTATGGTAGTATCTTGAATACAGCTTGCTTTTCAGTATTCCATGTCTCTGAGCAAGATACATGCAATATGTATACAGTTCCAACAGATCCTGAATAGTCATGCACACTGCTTAGCTCAAAATGCATAGAATAGAAAGTAATGCATTTAGCTCAAAAGAGTGTAGAACTGAATTTTACTGAAAACAACTAGGTGATAACTTGATGTAAAGCATTAATTTTCTTACTATATGATTTAGAATAGTAAGCAAACAATTTTATGAGTGTACTACCAATGGTCGAGAAGTTACTGTCAGTTTAATTACGTTTTCTATTTAATGGAACTTAACGTTTACAGAACTAAAGAAACATATTGGCTGTTCCACTCTAAATTTCATGAGGTAGTATCTTGAATTCACCTTGCTTTTGAGTATTCCACGTCTCTCAGTAAGATACATACAATATCTAGAAAGTTCCAATACACCCCGAATGGTTATGTACACATTCAGAACTCAAAATGCATTGAATAGAAAGTAATGTATTCAGCTCAAAGGTATAGAGCGGAATTTTTCTGAAATCTACTAGGTGATAATTAATGTAAAGCTTATTATTTTGCTTATTACATGATTTGCAGTAGTATGCAATCAATTTTATGAGTGTGCTACCAATGTTCGATAAGATACTTTCAGTAACATTACCTTTTGTACAGAATAGAATGTTAGCGTTTCTAGAACTAATGAAACATATTGGCTGTCCCACCCTAAATTTCTTATGGTAGTATCTTGAATACAGCTTGCTTTTCAGTATTCCATGTCTCTGAGCAAGATACATGCAATATGTATACAGTTCCAACAGATCCTGAATAGTCATGCACACTGCTTAGCTCAAAATGCACAGAATAGAAAGTAATGCATTTAGCTCAAAAGAGTGTAGAACTGAATTTTACTGAAAACAACTAGGTGATAACTTGATGTAAAGCTTATTAATTTTCTTACTATATGATTTAGAATAGTATGCAAACAATTTTATGTGTACTACCAATGGTCGAGAAGTTACTATCAGTTTCATTACGTTTTCTATTTAATGGACCTTAGCAGTCATTAAACTAAAGAAACATAATGGCTGTTCCACTCTAAACTTCGTGAGGTAGTATCTTGAATACAGCTTGCTTTTCAGAATTCCATGTCTCTAAGATACATGCAATATCTATACAGTTCCAACACACCCTGAATAGTCATACACACTGTTTAGCTCAAAATGCATAGAATAGAAAGTAATGCATTCAGCTCAAAAGAGTGTAGAACTGAATTTTCCTGAAAACTACTAGGAGATAACCAGATGTAAAGCTTATTATTCTTCTTCCTATATGATTTAGAGTAGTATGCAAACAATTTTATGAGTGTGCCACCAATGATCGAGAAGTTATTGTTTGTAAATTCACCTTTGTTACACAACAGTACATTAGCGTTTTCAGAACTGAACAAAGGTATTTAATGTTTCACTCCAAATGTTATGATATGGTTTGTTGAATTCACCTTGAGTTTGAGTATTCCATGGCTCTGATTAGGATACATATAATATCAATACAGATCCAAGTCAACCTGCATATTTATGTACACATTCATAACTCAAACGCATAGAAGGGAACGACATGCATTCAGCTGAATAGAGAGTAGAGTTGAATTTTGCTGAAAACAGCAGAAAGCTAACGATGTGACCCTTATTATTTTGCTTACCATGTGCTTTAGACTAGAGTGCAAAGAATTTTTTGTGTGTGCTACCAATGGTCGAGAGTTTACTGTCAGTTTCATTACGTTTTCTATTTAATGGAACTTAGCGTTTACAGAACTAAAGAAACATATTGGGTGTTCCACTCTAAATTTCATGAGGTAGTATCTTGAATTCACCTTGCTTTTGAGTATTCCACGTCTCTCAGTAAGGTGCATAGAATATCTAGAAAGTTCCAATACACCCCGAATGGTTATGTACACATTCATAACTCAAAATGCATTGAATAGAAAGTAATGTATTCAGCTCAAAGGAATAGAGCTGAATTTTTCTGAAATCTACTAGATAACTTAATGTAAAGCATATTATTTTGCTTATTACATGATTTGCAGTAGTATGCAATCAATTTTATGAGTGTGCTACCAATGTTCGAGAAGATACTTTCAGTAACATTACCTTTTGTACAGAATAGAATGTTAGCGTTTCTAGAACTAATGAAACATATTGGCTGTCCCACCCTAAATTTCTTATGGTAGTATCTTGAATACAGCTTGCTTTTCAGTATTCCATGTCTCTGAGCAAGATACATGCAATATGTATACAGTTCCAACACACCCTGAATAGTCATGCACACTGCTTAGCTCAAAATGCATAGAATAGAAAGTAATGCATTCAGATCAAAAGAGTGTAGAACTGAATTTTACTGAAAACAACCAGGTGATAACTTGATGTAAAGCTTATTAATTTTCTTACTATATGATTTAGAATAGTATGCAAACAATTTTATGAGTGTACTACCAATGGTCGAGAAGTTACTGTCAGTTTCATTACGTTTTCTATTTAATGGAACTTAGCGTTTACAGAACTATAGAAACATAATGGCTGTTGCACTCTAAACATCATGAGGTAGTATCTTGAATACAGCTTGCTTTTCAGAATTCCATGTCTCTAAATATACATGCAATATCTATACAGTTCCAACACACCCTGAATAGTCATGCACACTGCTTAACTCAAAATGCATAGAATAGAAAGCAATGCATTCAGCTCAAAAGAGTGTAGAACTGAATTTCCCTGAAAACTACTAGGTGATAACTTGATGTAAAGCTTATTATTCTTCTTACTATATGATTTAGAATAGTATGCAAATAATTTAATGAGTGTGCTACCAATGCTCGAGAAGTTACTGTCAGTTTCATTACGTTTTCTATTTAATGGAACTTAGCAGTCACTGAACTAAAGAAACATAATGGCTGTTCCTCTCTAATCATAATGAGATAGTATCTTGAATACAGCTTGCTTTTCTGTATTCTATGACTCTGAGCAAGATACATGCAATATCTATACAGTTCCAAGACACCCTGAATAGTCATGCACACTGCTTAGCTCAAAATGCATAGAATAGAAAGTAATGCATTCAGCTCAAAAGAGTGTAGAAATGAATTTTACTGAAAACAACCAGGTGATAACTTGATGTAAAGCTTATTAATTTTCTTACTATATGATTTAGAATAGTATGCAAACAATTTTATGAGTGTACTACCAATGGTCGAGAAGTTACTGTCAGTTTCATTACGTTTTCTATTTAATGGAACTTAGCAGTCACTGAACTAAAGGAACATAATGGCTGTTCCACTCTAAACTTCATGAGGTAGTGTCTTGAATACAGCTTGCTTTTCAGAATTCCATCTCTCTAAGATACATGCAATATCTATACAGTTCCAACACACCCTGAATAGTCATGCACACTGCTTAGCTCAAAATGCATAGAATAGAAAGTAATGCATTCAGCTCAAAAGAGTGTAGAACTGAATTTTCCTGAAAACTACTAGGTGATAACCTGATGTAAAGCTTATTATTTTTCTTCCTATATGATTTAGAGTAGTATGCAAACAATTTCATGAGTGTGCTACAATGATCGAGAAGATATTGTTTGTAAATTCAACTTTTTTACACAACAGTACATTAGCGTTTTCAGAACTGAACAAAGGTATTTAATGTTTCACTCCAAATGTTATGATATGGTTTGTTGAATTCACCTTGAGTTTGAGTATTCCATGGCTCTGATTAGGATACATATAATATCAATACAGATCCAACTCAACCTGCGTATTTATGTACACATTCATAACTCAAACGCATAGAAGGGAACGACATGCATTCAGCTGAATAGAGAGTAGAGTTGAATTTTGCTGAAAACAGCAGAAAGCTAACGATGTGACCCTTATTATTTTGCTTACCATGTGCTTTAGACTAGAGTGCAAACAATTTTTTGTGTGTGCTACCAATGGTCGAGAGGTTACTGTCAGTTTCATTACGTTTTCTATTTAATGGAACTTAGCGTTTACAGAACTAAAGAAACATATTGGCTGTTCCACTCTAAATTTCATGAGTTAGTATCTTGAATTCACCTTGGTTTTGAGTATTCCCCGTCTCTCAGTAAGATACATACAATATCTAGAAAGTTCCAATACACCCCGAATGGTTATGTACACATTCATAACTCAAAATGCATTGAATAGAAAGTAATGTATTCAGCTCAAAGGTATAGAGCGGAATTTTTCTGAAATCTACTAGTTGATAACTTAATGTAAAGCTTATTATTTTGCTTATTACATGATTTGCAGTAGTATGCAATCAATTTTATGAGTGTGCTACCAATGTTCGAAAAGATACTTTCAGTAACATTACCTTTTGTACAGAATAGAATGTTATCGTTTCTAGAACTAATGAAACATATTGGCTGTCCCACCCTAAATTTCTTATGGTAGTATCTTGAATACAGCTTGCTTTTCAGTATTCCATGTCTCTGAGCAAGATACATGCAATATGTATACAGTTCCAACAGATCCTGAATAGTCATGCACACTGCTTATCTCAAAATGCATAGAATAGAAAGTAATGCATTTAGCTCAAAAGAGTGTAGAACTGAATTTTACTGAAAACAACTAGGTGATAACTTGATGTAAAGCTTATTAATTTTCTTACTATATGATTTAGAATAGTAAGCAAACAATTTTATGAGTGTACTACCAATGGTCGAGAAGTTACTGTCAGTTTCATTACGTTTTCTATTTAATGTAACTTAACGTTTACAGAACTAAAGAAACATATTGGCTGTTCCACTCTAAATTTCATGAGGTAGTATCTTGAATTCACCTTGCTTTTGAGTATTCCACGTCTCTCAGTAAGATACATACAATATCTAGAAAGTTCCAATACACCCCGAATGGTTATGTACACATTCAGAACTCAAAATGCATTGAATAGAAAGTAATGTATTCAGCTCAAAGGTATAGAGCGGAATTTTTCTGAAATCTACTAGGTGATAACTTAATGTAAAGCTTATTATTTTGCTTATTACATGATTTGCAGTAGTATGCAATCAATTTTATGAGTGTGCTACCAATGTTCGATAAGATACTTTCAGTAACATTACCTTTTCTACAGAATAGAATGTTAGCGTTTCTACAACTAATGAAACATATTGGCTGTCCCACCCTAAATTTCTTATGGTAGTATCTTGAATACAGCTTGCTTTTCAGTATTCCATGTCTCTGAGCAAGATACATGCAATATGTATACAGTTCCAACAGATCCTGAATAGTCATGCACACTGTTTAGCTCAAAATGCACAGAATAGAAAGTAATGCATTTAGCTCAAAAGAGTGTAGAACTGAATTTTACTGAAAACAACCAGGTGATAACTTGATGTAAAGCTTATTAATTTTCTTACTATATGATTTAGAATAGTATGCAAACAATTTTATGAGTGTACTACCAATGGTCGAGAGGTTACTGTCAGTTTCATTACGTTTTCTATTTAATGGAACTTAGCGTTTACAGAACTATGGAAACATAATGGCTGTTGCACTCTAAACATCATGAGGTAGTATCTTGAATACAGCTTGCTTTTCAGAATTCCATGTCTCTAAATATACATGCAATATCTATACAGTTCCAACACACCCTGAATAGTCATGCACACTGCTTAACTCAAAATGCATAGAATAGAAAGCAATGCATTCAGCTCAAAAGAGTGTAGAACTGAATTTCCCTGAAAACTACTAGGTGATAACTTGATGTAAAGCTTATTATTCTTCTTACTATATGATTTAGAATAGTATGCAAATAATTTAATGAGTGTGCTACCAATGCTCGAGAAGTTACTGTCAGTTTCATTACGTTTTCTATTTAATGGAACTTAGCAGTCACTAAACTAAAGAAACATAATGGCTGTTCCTCTCTAATCATAATGAGATAGTATCTTGAATACAGCTTGCTTTTCTGTATTCTATGACTCTGAGCAAGATTCATGCAATATCTATACAGTTCCAAGACACCCTGAATAGTCATGCACACTGCTTAGCTCAAAATGCATAGGATAGAAAGTAATGCATTCAGCTCAAAAGAGTGTAGAAATGAATTTTACTGAAAACAACCAGGTGATAACTTGATGTAAAGCTTATTAATTTTCTTACTATATGATTTAGAATAGTATGCAAACAATTTTATGAGTGTACTACCAATGGTCGAGAAGTTACTGTCAGTTTCATTACGTTTTCTATTTAATGGAACTTAGCAGTCACTGAACTAAAGAAACATAATGGCTGTTCCACTCTAAACTTCATGAGGTAGTGTCTTGAATACAGCTTGCTTTTCAGAATTCCATCTCTCTAAGATACATGCAATATCTATACAGTTCCAACACACCCTGAATAGTCATGCAGACTGCTTAGCTCAAAATGCATAGAATAGAAAGTAATGCATTCAGCTCAAAAGAGTGTAGAACTGAATTTTCCTGAAAACTACTAGGTGATAACCTGATGTAAAGCTTATTATTTTTCTTCCTATATGATTTAGAGTAGTATGCAAACAATTTCATGAGTGTGCTACAATGATCGAGAAGATATTGTTTGTAAATTCAACTTTTTTACACAACAGTACATTAGCGTTTTCAGAACTGAACAAAGGTATTTAATGTTTCACTCCAAATGTTATGATATGGTTTGTTGAATTCACCTTCAGTTTGAGTATTCCATGGCTCTGATTAGGATACATATAATATCAATACAGATCCAACTCAACCTGCGTATTTATGTACACATTCATAACTCAAACGCATAGAAGGGAACGACATGCATTCAGCTGAATAGAGAGTAGAGTTGAATTTTGCTGAAAACAGCAGAAAGCTAACGATGTGACCCTTATTATTTTGCTTACCATGTGCTTTAGACCAGAGTGCAAACAATTTTTTGTGTGTGCTACCAATGGTCGAGAGGTTACTGTCAGTTTCATTACGTTTTCTATTTAATGGAACTTAGCGTTTACAGAACTAAAGAAACATATTGGCTGTTCCACTCTAAATTTCATGAGTTAGTATCTTGAATTCACCTTGGTTTTGAGTATTCCCCGTCTCTCAGTAAGATACATACAATATCTAGAAAGTTCCAATACACCCCGAATGGTTATGTACACATTCATAACTCAAAATGCATTGAATAGAAAGTAATGTATTCAGCTCAAAGGTATAGAGCGGAATTTTTCTGAAATCTACTAGTTGATAACTTAATGTAAAGCTTATTATTTTGCTTATTACATGATTTGCAGTAGTATGCAATCAATTTTATGAGTGTGCTACCAATGTTCGAGAAGATACTTTCAGTAACATTACCTTTTGTACAGAATAGAATGTTATCGTTTCTAGAACTAATGAAACATATTGGCTGTCCCACCCTAAATTTCTTATGGTAGTATCTTGAATACAGCTTGCTTTTCAGTATTCCATGTCTCTGAGCAAGATACATGCAATATGTATACAGTTCCAACAGATCCTGAATAGTCATGCACACTGCTTATCTCAAAATGCATAGAATAGAAAGTAATGCATTTAGCTCAAAAGAGTGTAGAACTGAATTTTACTGAAAACAACTAGGTGATAACTTGATGTAAAGCTTATTAATTTTCTTACTATATGATTTAGAATAGTAAGCAAACAATTTTATGAGTGTACTACCAATGGTCGAGAAGTTACTGTCAGTTTCATTACGTTTTCTATTTAATGGAACTTAACGTTTACAGAACTAAAGAAACATATTGGCTGTTCCACTCTAAATTTCATGAGGTAGTATCTTGAATTCACCTTGCTTTTGAGTATTCCACGTCTCTCAGTAAGATACATACAATATCTAGAAAGTTCCAATACACCCCGAATGGTTATGTACACATTCAGAACTCAAAATGCATTGAATAGAAAGTAATGTATTCAGCTCAAAGGTATAGAGCGGAATTTTTCTGAAATCTACTAGGTGATAACTTAATGTAAAGCTTATTATTTTGCTTATTACATGATTTGCAGTAGTATGCAATCAATTTTATGAGTGTGCTACCAATGTTCGATAAGATACTTTCAGTAACATTACCTTTTCTACAGAATAGAATGTTAGCGTTTCTACAACTAATGAAACATATTGGCTGTCCCACCCTAAATTTCTTATGGTAGTATCTTGAATAAAGCTTGCTTTTCAGTATTCCATGTCTCTGAGCAAGATACATGCAATATGTATACAGTTCCAACAGATCCTGAATAGTCATGCACACTGTTTAGCTCAAAATGCACAGAATAGAAAGTAATGCATTTAGCTCAAAAGAGTGTAGAACTGAATTTTACTGAAAACAACCAGGTGATAACGATGTAAAGCTTATTAATTTTCTTACTATATGATTTAGAATAGTATGCAAACAATTTTATGACTGTACTACCAATGGTCGAGAGGTTACTGTCAGTTTCATTACGTTTTCTATTTAATGGAACTTAGCGTTTACAGAACTATGGAAACATAATGGCTGTTGCACTCTAAACATCATGAGGTAGTATCTTGAATACAGCTTGCTTTTCAGAATTCCATGTCTCTAAATATACATGCAATATCTATACAGTTCCAACACACCCTGAATAGTCATGCACACTGCTTAACTCAAAATGCATAGAATAGAAAGCAATGCATTCAGCTCAAAAGAGTGTAGAACTGAATTTCCCTGAAAACTACTAGGTGATAACTTGATGTAAAGCTTATTATTCTTCTTACTATATGATTTAAAATAGTATGCAAATAATTTAATGAGTGTGCTACCAATGCTCGAGAAGTTACTGTCAGTTTCATTACGTTTTCTATTTAATGGAACTTAGCAGTCACTGAACTAAAGAAACATAATGGCTGTTCCTCTCTAATCATAATGAGATAGTATCTTGAATACAGCTTGCTTTTCTGTATTCTATGACTCTGAGCAAGATTCATGCAATATCTATACAGTTCCAAGACACCCTGAATAGTCATGCACACTGCTTAGCTCCAAATGCATAGAATAGAAAGTAATGCATTCAGCTCAAAAGAGTGTAGAAATGAATTTTACTGAAAACAACCAGGTGATAATTTGATGTAAAGCTTATTAATTTTCTTACTATATGATTTAGAATAGTATGCAAACAATTTTATGAGTGTACTACCAATGGTCGAGAAGTTACTGTCAGTTTCATTACGTTTTCTATTTAATGGAACTTAGCAGTCACTGAACTAAAGAAACATAATGGCTGTTCCACTCTAAACTTCGTGAGGTAGTATCTTGAATACAGCTTGCTTTTCAGAATTCCATGTCTCTAAGATACATGCAATATCTATACAGTTCCAACACACCCTGAATAGTCATACACACTGCTTAGCTCAAAATGCATAGAATAGAAAGTAATGCATTCAGCTCAAAAGAGTGTAGAACTGAATTTTCCTGAAAACTACTAGGAGATAACCAGATGTAAAGCTTATTATTCTTCTTCCTATATGATTTAGAGTAGTATGCAAACAATTTTATGAGTGTGCCACCAATGATCGAGAAGTTATTGTTTGTAAATTCACCTTTGTTACACAACAGTACATTAGCGTTTTCAGAACTGAACAAAGGTATTTAATGTTTCACTCCAAATGTTATGATATGGTTTGTTGAATTCACCTTGAGTTTGAGTATTCCATGGCTCTGATTAGGATACATATAATATCAATACAGATCCAACTCACCCTGCGTATTTATGTACACATTCATAACTCAAACGCATAGAAGGGAACGACATGCATTCAGCTGAATAGAGAGTAGAGTTGAATTTTGCTGAAAACAGCAGAAAGCTAACGATGTGACCCTTATTATTTTGCTTACCATGTGCTTTAGACTAGAGTGCAAAGAATTTTTTGTGTGTGCTACCAATGGTCGAGAGTTTACTGTCAGTTTCATTACGTTTTCTATTTAATGGAACTTAGCGTTTACAGAACTAAAGAAACATATTGGGTGTTCCACTCTAAATTTCATGAGGTAGTATCTTGAATTCACCTTGCTTTTGAGTATTCCACGTCTCTCAGTAAGATACATACAATATCTAGAAAGTTTCAATACACCCCGAATGGTTATGTACACATTCATAACTCAAAATGCATTGAATAGAAAGTAATGTATTCAGCTCAAAGGTATAGAGCGGAATTTTTCTGAAATCTACTAGGTGATAACTTAATGTAAAGCTTATTATTTTGCTTATTACATGATTTGCAGTAGTATGCAATCAATTTTATGAGTGTGCTACTAATGTTCGAGAAGATACTTTCAGTAACATTACCTTTTGTACAGAATAGAATGTTAGCGTTTCTAGAACTAATGAAACATATTGGCTGTCCCACCCTAATTTTCTTATGGTAGTATCTTGAATACAGCTTGCTTTTCTGTATTCTATGTCTCTGAGCAAGATACATGCAATATCTATACAGTTCCAACACACCCTGAATAGTCATGCACACTGCTTAGCTCAAAATGCATAGAATAGAAAGTAATGCATTCAGCTCAAAAGAGTGTAGAAATGAATTTTACTGAAAACAACCAGGTGATAACTTGATGTAAAGCTTATTAATTTTCTTACTATATGATTTAGAATAGTATGCAAACAATTTTATGAGTGTACTACCAATGGTCGAGAAGTTACTGTCAGTTTCATTACGTTTTCTATTTAATGGAACTTAGCAGTCACTGAAAAAAGAAACATAATGGCTGTTCCACTCTAAACTTCATGAGGTAGTATCTTGAATACAGCTCGCTTTTCAGAATTCCATCTCTCTAAGATACATGCAATATCTATACAGTTCCAACACACCCTGAATAGTCATGCACACTGCTTAGCTCAAAATGCATAGAATAGAAAGTAATGCATTCAGCTCAGAAGAGTGTAGAACTGAATTTTACTGAAAACTACCTGGTGATAACCTGATGTAAAGCTTATTATTTTTCTTCCTATATGATTTAGAGTAGTATGCAAACAATTTTATGAGTGTGCTACCAATGATCGAGAAGTTACTGTTTGTAAATTCACCTTTTTTACACAACAGTACATTAGCGTTTTCAGAACTGAACAAAGGTATTTAATGTTTCACTCCAAATGTTATGATATGGTTTGTTGAATTCACCTTGAGTTTGAGTATTCCATGGCTCTGATTAGGATACATATAATATCAATACAGATCCAACTCAACCTGCGTATTTATGTACACATTCATAACTCAAACGCATAGAAGGGAACGACATGCATTCAGCTGAATAGAGAGTAGAGTTGAATTTTGCTGAAAACAGCAGAAAGCTAACGATGTGACCCTTATTATTTTGCTTACCATGTGCTTTAGACTAGAGTGCAATCAATTTTATGAGTGTGCTACCAATGTTCGAGAAGATACTTTCAGTAACATTACCTTTTGTACAGAATAGAATGTTAGCGTTTCTAGAACTAATGAAACATATTGGCTGCCCCACCCTAAATTTCCTATGGTAGTATCTTGAATACAGCTTGCTTTTCAGAATTCCATGTCTCTAAGATACATGCAATATCTATACAGTCCCAACACACCCTGAATAGTCATGCACACTGCTTAGCTCAAAATGCATAGAATAGAAAGTAATGCATTCAGCTCAAAAGAGTGCAGAACTGAATTTTCCTGAAAACTACTAGGTGATAACCTGATGTAAAGCTTATTATTTTTCTTCCTATATGATTTAGAGTAGTATGCAAACAATTTTATGAGTGTGCTACCAATGATAGAGGTTGCTTTTTAGAAGTTCACATTTTTTACACAACATTATATTAGCGTTTTCAGAACTGAACAAACGTATTTAATGTTTCACTCCAAATGTTATGATATGGATTGTTGAATTCACCTTGAGTTTGAGTATTCCATGGCTCTGATTAGGATACATACAATTTCAATACAGATCCAACTCACCCTGCGTATTTATGTACACATTCATAACTCAAAACGCATAGAAGGGAACGACATGCATTCAGCTGAATAGAGAGTAGATTTGAAGTTTGCTGAAAACAGCAGAAAGCTAACGATGTGACCCTTATTATTTTGCTTATCATGTGCTTTAGACTAGAGTGCAAACAATTTTTTGTGTCTACTACCAATGGTCGAGAGGTTACTGTCAGTTTCATTACGTTTTCTATTTAATGGAACTTAGCAGTCATTGAACTAAAGAAACATAATGGCTGTTCCACTCTAAACTTCGTGAGGTAGTATCTTGAATACAGCTTGCTTTTCAGAATTCCATGTCTCTAAGATACATGCAATATCTATACATTTCCAACACACCCTGAATAGTCATGCACACTGCTTAGCTCAAAATGCATAGAATAGAAAGTAATGCATTCAGCTCAAAAGAGTGTAGAACTGAATTTTCCTGAAAACTACTAGCAGATAACCAGATGTAAAGCTTATTATTCTTCTTCCTATATGATTTAGAGTAGTATGCAAACAATTTTATGAGTGTGCCACCAATGATCGAGAAGTTATTGTTTGTAAATTCACCTTTTTTACACAACAGTACATTAGCGTTTTCAGAACTGAACAAAGGTATTTAATGTTTCACTCCAAATGTTATGATATGGTTTGTTGAATTCACCTTGAGTTTGAGTACTCCATGGCTCTGATTATGATACATATAATATCAATACAGATCCAACTCACCCCGCGTATTTATGTACACATTCATAACTCAAACGCATAGAAGGGAAGGACATGCATTCAGCTGAATAGAGAGTAGAGTTGAATTTTGCTGAAAACAGCAGAAAGCTAACGATGTGACCCTTATTATTTTGCTTACCATGTGCTTTAGACTAGAGTGCAAACAATTTTTTGTGTGTGCTACCAATGGTCGAGAGTTTACTGTCAGTTTCATTACGTTTTCTATTTAATGGAACTTAGCGTTTACAGAACTAAAGAAACATATTGGGTATTCCACTCTAAATTTCATGAGGTAGTATCTTGAATACACCTTGGTTTTGAGTATTCCACGTCTCTCAGTAAGATACATACAATATCTAGAAAGTTCCAATACACCCCGAATGGTTATGTACACATTCATAACTCAAAATGCATTGAATAGAAAGTAATGTATTCAGCTCAAAGGTATAGAGCGGAATTTTTCTGAAATCTACTAGGTGATAACTTAATGTAAAGCTTATTATTTTGCTTATTACATGATTTGCAGTAGTATGCAATCAATTTTATGAGTGTGCTACCAATGTTCGAGAAGATACTTTCAGTAACATTACCTTTTGTACAGAATAGAATGTTAGCGTTTCTAGAACTAATGAAACATATTGGCTGTCCCACCCTAAATTTCTTATGGTAGTATCTTGAATACAGCTTGCTTTTCTGTATTCTATGTCTCTGAGCAAGATACATGCAATATCTATACAGTTCCAACACACCCTGAATAGTCATGCACACTGCTTAGCTCAAAATGCATAGAATAGAAAGTAATGCATTCAGCTCAAAAGAGTGTTGAAATGAATTTTACTGAAAACAACCAGGTGATAACTTGATGTAAAGCTTATTAATTTTCTTACTATATGATTTAGAATAGTATGCAAACAATTTTATGAGTGTACTACCAATGGTCGAGAAGTTACTGTCAGTTTCATTACGTTTTCTATTTAATGGAACTTAGCAGTCACTGAAAAAAGAAACATAATGGCTGTTCCACTCTAAACTTCATGTGGTAGTATCTTGAATACAGCTTGCTTTTCAGAATTCCATCTCTCTAAGATACATGCAATATCTATACAGTTCCAACACACCCTGAATAGTCATGCACACTGCTTAGCTCAAAATGCATAGAATAGAAAGTAATGCATTCAGCTCAAAAGAGTGTAGAACTGAATTTTCCTGAAAACTACTAGCAGATAACCAGATGTAAAGCTTATTATTCTTCTTCCTATATGATTTAGAGTAGTATGCAAACAATTTTATGAGTGTGCCACCAATGATCGAGAAGTTATTGTTTGTAAATTCACCTTTTTTACACAACAGTACATTAGCGTTTTCAGAACTGAACAAAGGTATTTAATGTTTCACTCCAAATGTTATGATATGGTTTGTTGAATTCACCTTGAGTTTGAGTACTCCATGGCTCTGATTATGATACATATAATATCAATACAGATCCAACTCACCCCGCGTATTTATGTACACATTCATAACTCAAACGCATAGAAGGGAAGGACATGCATTCAGCTGAATAGAGAGTAGAGTTGAATTTTGCTGAAAACAGCAGAAAGCTAACGATGTGACCCTTATTATTTTGCTTACCATGTGCTTTAGACTAGAGTGCAAACAATTTTTTGTGTGTGCTACCAATGGTCGAGAGGTTACTGTCAGTTTCATTACGTTTTCTATTTAATGGAACTTAGCGTTTCCAGAACTAAAGAAACATATTGGCTGTTCCACTCTAAATTTCATGAGGTAGTATCTTGAATTCACCTTGGTTTTGAGTATTCCCCGTCTCTCAGTAAGATACATAGAATATCTAGAAAGTTCCAATACACCCCGAATGGTTATGTACACATTCATAACTCAAAATGCATTGAATAGAAAGTAATGTATTCAGCTCAAAGGTATAGAGCGGAATTTTTCTGAAATCTACTAGTTGATAACTTAATGTAAAGCTTATTATTTTGCTTATTACATGATTTGCAGTAGTATGCAATCAATTTTATGAGTGTGCTACCAATGTTCGAGAAGATACTTTCAGTAAGATTACCTTTTGTACAGAATAGAATGTTATCGTTTCTAGAACTAATGAAACATATTGGCTGTCCCACCCTAAATTTCTTATGGTAGTATCTTGAATACAGCTTGCTTTTCAGTATTCCATGTCTCTGAGCAAGATACATGCAATATGTATACAGTTCCAACACACCCTGAATAGTCATGCACACTGCTTAGCTCAAAATGCATAGAATAGAAAGTAATGCATTCAGCTCAAAAGAGTGTAGAACTGAATTTTACTGAAAACAACCAGGTGATAACGATGTAAAGCTTATTAATTTTCTTACTATATGATTTAGAATAGTATGCAAACAATTTTATGTGTACTACCAATGGTCGAGAGGTTACTGTCAGTTTCATTACGTTTTCTATTTAATGGAACTTAGCGTTTACAGAACTATAGAAACATAATGGCTGTTGCACTCTAAACATCATGAGGTAGTATCTTGAATACAGCTTGCTTTTCAGAATTCCATGTCTCTAAATATACATGCAATATCTATACAGTTCCAACACACCCTGAATAATCATGCACACTGCTTAACTCAAAATGCATAGAATAGAAAGCAATGCATTCAGCTCAAAAGAGTGTAGAACTGAATTTTCCTGAAAACTACTAGGTGATAACTTGATGTAAAGCTTATTATTCTTCTTACTATATGATTTAGAATAGTATGCAAATAATTTAATGAGTGTGCTACCAATGCTCGAGAAGTTACTGTCAGTTTCATTACGTTTTCTATTTAATGGAACTTAGCAGTCACTGAACTAAAGAAACATAATGGCTGTTCCACTCTAAACTTCATGAGGTAGTGTCTTGAATACAGCTTGGTTTTGAGTATTCCACGTCTCTCAGTAAGATACATACAATATCTAGAAAGTTCCAATACACCCCGAATGGTTATGTACACATTCATAACTCAAAATGCATTGAATAGAAAGTAATGTATTCAGCTCAAAGGTATAGAGCGGAATTTTTCTGAAATCTACTAGGTGATAACTTAATGTAAAGCTTATTATTTTGCTTATTACATGATTTGCAGTAGTATGCAATCAATTTTATGAGTGTGCTACCAATGTTCGAGAAGATACTTTCAGTAACATTACCTTTTGTACAGAATAGAATGTTAGCGTTTCTAGAACTAATGAAACATATTGGCTGTCCCACCCTAAATTTCTTATGGTAGTATCTTGAATACAGCTTGCTATTCAGTACTCCATGTCTCTGAGCAAGATACATGCAATATGTATACAGTTCCAACACATCCTGAATAGTCATGCACACTGCTTAGCTCAAAATGCATAGAATAGAAAGTAATGCATTTAGCTCAAAAGAGTGTAGAACTGAATTTTACTGAAAACAACTAGGTGATAACCTGATGTAAAGCTTATTAATTTTCTTACTATATGATTTAGAATAGTATGCAAACAATTTTATGAGTGTACTACCAATGGTCGAGAAGTTACTTTCAGTTTCATTACGTTTTCTATTTAATGGAACTTAGCAGTCACTGAACTAAAGAAACATATTGGCTGTCCCACCCTAAATTTCTTATGGTAGTATCTTGAATACAGCTTGCTTTTCTGTATTCTATGTCTCTGAGCAAGATACATGCAATATCTATACAGTTCCAACACACCCTGAATAGTCATGCACACTGCTTAGCTCAAAATGCATAGAATAGAAAGTAATGCATTCAGCTCAAAAGAGTGTTGAAATGAATTTTACTGAAAACAACCAGGTGATAACTTGATGTAAAGCTTATTAATTTTCTTACTATATGATTTAGAATAGTATGCAAACAATTTTATGAGTGTACTACCAATGGTCGAGAAGTTACTGTCAGTTTCAATACGTTTTCTATTTAATGGAACTTAGCAGTCACTGAAAAAAGAAACATAATGGCTGTTCCACTCTAAACTTCATGTGGTAGTATCTTGAATACAGCTTGCTTTTCAGAATTCCATCTCTCTAAGATACATGCAATATCTATACAGTTCCAACACACCCTGAATAGTCATGCACACTGCTTAGCTCAAAATGCATAGAATAGAAAGTAATGCATTCAGCTCAAAAGAGTGTAGAACTGAATTTTCCTGAAAACTACTAGCAGATAACCAGATGTAAAGCTTATTATTCTTCTTCCTATATGATTTAGAGTAGTATGCAAACAATTTTATGAGTGTGCCACCAATGATCGAGAAGTTATTGTTTGTAAATTCACCTTTTTTACACAACAGTACATTAGCGTTTTCAGAACTGAACAAAGGTATTTAATGTTTCACTCCAAATGTTATGATATGGTTTGTTGAATTCACCTTGAGTTTGAGTACTCCATGGCTCTGATTATGATACATATAATATCAATACAGATCCAACTCACCCCGCGTATTTATGTACACATTCATAACTCAAACGCATAGAAGGGAAGGACATGCATTCAGCTGAATAGAGAGTAGAGTTGAATTTTGCTGAAAACAGCAGAAAGCTAACGATGTGACCCTTATTATTTTGCTTACCATGTGCTTTAGACTAGAGTGCAAACAATTTTTTGTGTGTGCTACCAATGGTCGAGAGTTTACTGTCAGTTTCATTACGTTTTCTATTTAATGGAACTTAGCGTTTACAGAACTAAAGAAACATATTGGGTATTCCACTCTAAATTTCATGAGGTAGTATCTTGAATTCACCTTGGTTTTGAGTATTCCACGTCTCTCAGTAAGATACATACAATATCTAGAAAGTTCCAATACACCCCGAATGGTTATGTACACATTCATAACTCAAAATGCATTGAATAGAAAGTAATGTATTCAGCTCAAAGGTATAGAGCGGAATTTTTCTGAAATCTACTAGGTGATAACTTAATGTAAAGCTTATTATTTTGCTTATTACATGATTTGCAGTAGTATGCAATCAATTTTATGAGTGTGCTACCAATGTTCGAGAAGATACTTTCAGTAACATTACCTTTTGTACAGAATAGAATGTTAGCGTTTCTAGAACTAATGAAACATATTGGCTGTCCCACCCTAAATTTCTTATGGTAGTATCTTGAATACAGCTTGCTTTTCTGTATTCTATGTCTCTGAGCAAGATACATGCAATATCTATACAGTTCCAACACACCCTGAATAGTCATGCACACTGCTTAGCTCAAAATGCATAGAATAGAAAGTAATGCATTCAGCTCAAAAGAGTGTTGAAATGAATTTTACTGAAAACAACCAGGTGATAACTTGATGTAAAGCTTATTAATTTTCTTACTATATGATTTAGAATAGTATGCAAACAATTTTATGAGTGTACTACCAATGGTCGAGAAGTTACTGTCAGTTTCATTACGTTTTCTATTTAATGGAACTTAGCAGTCACTGAAAAAAGAAACATAATGGCTGTTCCACTCTAAACTTCATGTGGTAGTATCTTGAATACAGCTTGCTTTTCAGAATTCCATCTCTCTAAGATACATGCAATATCTATACAGTTCCAACACACCCTGAATAGTCATGCACACTGCTTAGCTCAAAATGCATAGAATAGAAAGTAATGCATTCAGCTCAAAAGAGTGTAGAACTGAATTTTACTGAAAACTACCAGGTGATAACCTGATGTAAAGCTTATTATTTTTCTTCCTATATGATTTAGAGTAGTATGCAAACAATTTTATGAGTGTGCTACCAATGATAGAGGTTGCTTTTTAGAAGTTCACATTTTTTACACAACATTATATTAGCGTTTTCAGAACTGAACAAAGGTATTTAATGTTTCACTCCAAATGTTATGATATGGTTTGTTGAATTCACCTTGAGTTTGAGTACTCCATGGCTCTGATTATGATACATATAATATCAATACAGATCCAACTCACCCCGCGTATTTATGTACACATTCATAACTCAAACGCATAGAAGGGAAGGACATGCATTCAGCTGAATAGAGAGTAGAGTTGAATTTTGCTGAAAACAGCAGAAAGCTAACGATGTGACCCTTATTATTTTGCTTACCATGTGCTTTAGACTAGAGTGCAAACAATTTTTTGTGTGTGCTACCAATGGTCGAGAGTTTACTGTCAGTTTCATTACGTTTTCTATTTAATGGAACTTAGCGTTTACAGAACTAAAGAAACATATTGGGTATTCCACTCTAAATTTCATGAGGTAGTATCTTGAATTCACCTTGGTTTTGAGTATTCCACGTCTCTCAGTAAGATACATACAATATCTAGAAAGTTCCAATACACCCCGAATGGTTATGTACACATTCATAACTCAAAATGCATTGAATAGAAAGTAATGTATTCAGCTCAAAGGTATAGAGCGGAATTTTTCTGAAATCTACTAGGTGATAACTTAATGTAAAGCTTATTATTTTGCTTATTACATGATTTGCAGTAGTATGCAATCAATTTTATGAGTGTGCTACCAATGTTCGAGAAGATACTTTCAGTAACATTACCTTTTGTACAGAATAGAATGTTAGCGTTTCTAGAACTAATGAAACATATTGGCTGTCCCACCCTAAATTTCTTATGGTAGTATCTTGAATACAGCTTGCTTTTCTGTATTCTATGTCTCTGAGCAAGATACATGCAATATCTATACAGTTCCAACACACCCTGAATAGTCATGCACACTGCTTAGCTCAAAATGCATAGAATAGAAAGTAATGCATTCAGCTCAAAAGAGTGTTGAAATGAATTTTACTGAAAACAACCAGGTGATAACTTGATGTAAAGCTTATTAATTTTCTTACTATATGATTTAGAATAGTATGCAAACAATTTTATGAGTGTACTACCAATGGTCGAGAAGTTACTGTCAGTTTCATTACGTTTTCTATTTAATGGAACTTAGCAGTCACTGAAAAAAGAAACATAATGGCTGTTCCACTCTAAACTTCATGTGGTAGTATCTTGAATACAGCTTGCTTTTCAGAATTCCATCTCTCTAAGATACATGCAATATCTATACAGTTCCAACACACCCTGAATAGTCATGCACACTGCTTAGCTCAAAATGCATAGAATAGAAAGTAATGCATTCAGCTCAAAAGAGTGTAGAACTGAATTTTACTGAAAACTACCAGGTGATAACCTGATGTAAAGCTTATTATTTTTCTTCCTATATGATTTAGAGTAGTATGCAAACAATTTTATGAGTGTGCTACCAATGATAGAGGTTGCTTTTTAGAAGTTCACATTTTTTACACAACATTATATTAGCGTTTTCAGAACTGAACAAACGTATTTAATGTTTCACTCCAAATGTTATGATGTGGATTGTTGAATTCACCTTGAGTTTGAGTATTCCATGGCTCTGATTAGGATACATACAATTTCAATACAGATCCAACTCACCCTGCGTATTTATGTACACATTCATAACTCAAAACGCATAGAAGGGAACGACATGCATTCAGCTGAATAGAGAGTAGATTTGAAGTTTGCTGAAAACAGCAGAAAGCTAACGATGTGACCCTTATTATTTTGCTTATCATGTGCTTTAGACTAGAGTGCAAACAATTTTTTGTGTGTGCTACCAATGGTCGAGAGGTTACTGTCAGTTTCATTACGTTTTCTATTTAATGGAACTTAGCGTTTACAGAACTAAGGAAACATATTGGCTGTTCCACTCTAAATTTCATGAGGTAGTATCTTGAATTCACCTTGCTTTTGAGTATTCCACGTCTCTCAGTAAGGTGCATAGAATATCTAGAAAGTTCCAATACACCCCGAATGGTTATGTACACATTCATAACTCAAAATGCATTGAATAGAAAGTAATGTATTCAGCTCAAAGGAATACAGCGGAATTTTTCTGAAATCTACTAGATAACTTAATGTAAAGCATATTATTTTGCTTATTACATGATTTGCAGTAGTATGCAATCAATTTTATGAGTGTGCTACCAATGTTCGAGAAGATACTTTCAGTAACATTACCTTTTGTACAGAATAGAAAGTTAGCGTTTCTAGAACTAATGAAACATATTGGCTGTCCCACCCTAAATTTCTTATGGTAGTATCTTGAATACAGCTTGCTTTTCAGTATTCCATGTCTCTGAGCAAGATACATGCAATATGTATACAGTTCCAACACACCCTGAATAGTCATGCACACTGCTTAGCTCAAAATGCATAGAATAGAAAGTAATGCATTCAGCTCAAAAGAGTGTAGAACTGAATTTTCCTGAAAACTACTAGGTGATAACTTGATGTAAAGCTTATTCTTCTTCTTACTATATGATTTAGAATAGTATGCAAATAATTTAATGAGTGTGCTACCAATGCTCGAGCAGTTACTGTCAGTTTCATTACGTTTTCTATTTAATGGAACTTAGCAGTCACTGAACTAAAGAAACATAATGGCTGTTCCTCTCTAATCATAATGAGATAGTATCTTGAATACAGCTTGCTTTTCTGTATTCTATGACTCTGAGCAAGATACATGCAATATCTATACAGTTCCAACACACCCTGAATAGTCATGCACACTGCTTAGCTCAAAATGCATAGAATAGAAAGTAATGCATTCAGCTCAAAAGAGTGTAGAAATGAATTTTACTGAAAACAACCAGGTGATAACTTGATGTAAAGCTTATTAATTTTCTTACTATATGATTTAGAATAATATGCAAACAATTTTATGAGTGTACTACCAATGGTCGAGAAGTTACTGTCAGTTTCATTACGTTTTCTATTTAATGGAACTTAGCAGTCACTGAACTAAAGAAACATAATGGCTGTTCCACTCTAAACTTCATGAGGTAGTGTCTTGAATACAGCTTGCTTTTCAGAATTCCATCTCTCTAAGATACATGCAATATCTATACAGTTCCAACACACCCTGAATAGTCATGCACACTGCTTAGCTCAAAATGCATAGAATAGAAAGTAATGCATTCAGCTCAAAAGAGTGTAGAACTGAATTTTCCTGGAAACTACTAGGTGATAACCTGATGTAAAGCTTATTATTTTTCTTCCTATATGATTTAGAGTAGTATGCAAACAATTTTATGAGTGTGCTACAATGATCGAGAAGATATTGTTTGTAAATTCAACTTTTTTACACAACAGTACATTAGCGTTTTCAGAACTGAACAAAGGTATTTAATGTTTCACTCCAAATGTTATGATATGGTTTGTTGAATTCACCTTGAGTTTGAGTATTCCATGGCTCTGATTAGGATACATATAATATCAATACAGATCCAAGTCAACCTGCATATTTATGTACACATTCATAACTCAAACGCATAGAAGGGAACGACATGCATTCAGCTGAATAGAGAGTAGAGTTGAATTTTGCTGAAAACAGCAGAAAGCTAACGATGTGACCCTTATTATTTTGCTTACCATGTGCTTTAGACTAGAGTGCAAACAATTTTTTGTGTGTGCTACCAATGGTCGAGAGGTTACTGTCAGTTTCATTACGTTTTCTATTTAATGGAACTTAGCGTTTCCAGAACTAAAGAAACATATTGGCTGTTCCACTCTAAATTTCATGAGGTAGTATCTTGAATTCACCTTGGTTTTGAGTATTCCCCGTCTCTCAGTAAGATACATAGAATATCTAGAAAGTTCCAATACACCCCGAATGGTTATGTACACATTCATAACTCAAAATGCATTGAATAGAAAGTAATGTATTCAGCTCAAAGGTATAGAGCGGAATTTTTCTGAAATCTACTAGGTGATAACTTAATGTAAAGCTTATTATTTTGCTTATTACATGATTTGCAGTAGTATGCAATCAATTTTATGAGTGTGCTACCAATGTTCGAGAAGATACTTTCAGTAACATTACCTTTTGTACAGAATAGAATGTTAGCGTTTCTAGAACTAATGAAACATATTGGCTGTCCCACCGTAAATTTCTTATGGTAGTATCTTGAATACAGCTTGCTATTCAGTACTCCATGTCTCTGAGCAAGATACATGCAATATGTATACAGTTCCAACACATCCTGAATAGTCATGCACACTGCTTAGCTCAAAATGCATAGAATAGAAAGTAATGCATTTAGCTCAAAAGAGTGTAGAACTGAATTTTACTGAAAACAACTAGGTGATAACCTGATGTAAAGCTTATTAATTTTCTTACTATATGATTTAGAATAGTATGCAAACAATTTTATGAGTGTACTACCAATGGTCGAGAAGTTACTTTCAGTTTCATTACGTTTTCTATTTAATGGAACTTAGCAGTCACTGAACTAAAGAAACATAATGGCTGTTCCACTCTAAACTTCGTGAGGTAGTATCTTGAATACAGCTTGCTTTTCAGAATTCCATGTCTCTAAGATACATGCAATATCTATACAGTTCCAACACACCCTGAATAGTCATGCACACTGCTTAGCTCAAAATGCATAGAATAGAAAGTAATGCATTCAGCTCAAAAGAGTGTAGAACTGAATTTTCCTGAAAACTACTAGGTGATAACCTGATGTAAAGCTTATTATTTTTCTTCCTATATGATTTAGAGTAGTATGCAAACAATTTTATGAGTGTGCTACCAATGATTGAGAAGTTATTGTTTGTAAATTCACATTTTTTACACAACAGTACATTAGCGTTTTCAGAACTGAACAAAGGTATTTAATGTTTCACTCCAAATGTTATGATATGGTTTGTTGAATTTACCTTAAGTTTGAGTATTCCGTGGCTCTGATTAGGATACATATAATATCAATACAGATCCAACTCAACCTGTGTAATTATTTACACATTCATAACTCAAACGCATAGAAGGGAACGACATGCATTCAGCTGAATAGAGAGTAGAGTTGAATTTTGCTGAAAACAGCAGAAAGCTAACGATGTGACCCTTATTATTTTGCTTACCATGTGCTTTAGACTAGAGTGCAAACAATTTTTTGTGTGTGCTACCAATGGTCGAGAGGTTACTGTCAGTTTCATTACGTTTTCTATTTAATGGAACTTAGCATTTAGAGAACTAAAGAAACATATTGGCTGTTCCACTCTAAATTTCATTAGGTAGTATCTTGAATTCACCTTGGTTTTGAGTATTCCACGTCTCTCAGTAAGATACATACAATATCTAGAAAGTTCCAATACACCCCGAATGGTTATGTACACATTCATAACTCAAAATGCATTGAATAGAAAGTAATGTATTCAGCTCAAAGGTATAGAGCGGAATTTTTCTGAAATCTACTAGGTGATAACTTAATGTAAAGCTTATTATTTTGCTTATTACATGATTTGCAGTAGTATGCAATCAATTTTATGAGTGTGCTACCAATGTTCGAGAAGATACTTTCAGTAACATTACCTTTTGTACAGAATAGAATGTTAGCGTTTCTAGATGTAATGAAACATATTGGCTGTCCCACCCTAAATTTCTTATGGTAGTGTCTTGAATACAGCTTGCTATTCAGTACTCCATGTCTCTGAGCAAGATACATGCAATATGTATACAGTTCCAACACATCCTGAATAGTCATGCACACTGCTTAGCTCAAAATGTATAGAATAGAAAGTAATGCATTCAGCTCAAAAGAGTGTAGAACTGAATTTTACTGAAAACAACCTGGTGATATCTTGATGTAAAGCTTATTAATTTTCTTACCATATGATTTAGAATAGTATGCAAACAATTTTATGAGTGTACTACCAATGGTCGAGAGGTTACTGTCAGTTTCATTATGTTTTCTATTTAATGGAACTTAGCGTTTACAGAACTATAGAAACGTAATGGCTGTTGCACTCTAAACATCATGAGGTAGTATCTTGAATACAGCCTGCTTTTGAGAATTCCATGTCTCTAAATATACATGCAATATCTATACAGTTCCAACACACCCTGAATAGTCATGCACACTGCTTAACTCAAAATGCATAGAATAGAAAGCAATGCATTCAGCTCAAAAGAGTGTAGAACTGAATTTTCCTGAAAACTACTAGGTGATAACTTGATGTAAAGCTTATTCTTCTTCTTACTATATGATTTAGAATAGTATGCAAATAATTTAATGAGTGTGCTACCAATGCTCGAGAAGTTACTGTCAGTTTCATTACGTTTTCTATTTAATGGAACTTAGCAGTCACTGAACTAAAGAAACATAATGGCTGTTCCACTCTAATCATAATGAGATAGTATCTTGAATACAGCTTGCTTTTCTGTATTCTATGACTCTGAGCAAGATACATGCAATATCTATACAGTTCCAACACACCCTGAATAGTCATGCACACTGCTTAGCTCAAAATGCATAGAATAGAAAGTAATGCATTCAGCTCAAAAGAGTGTAGAACTGAATTTTCCTGGAAACTACTAGGTGATAACCTGATGTAAAGCTTATTATTTTTCTTCCTATATGATTTAGAGTAGTATGCAAACAATTTTATGAGTGTGCTACAATGATCGAGAAGATATTGTTTGTAAATTCAACTTTTTTACACAACAGTACATTAGCGTTTTCAGAACTGAACAAAGGTATTTAATGTTTCACTCCAAATGTTATGATATGGTTTGTTGAATTCACCTTGAGTTTGAGTATTCCATGGCTCTGATTAGGATACATATAATATCAATACAGATCCAAGTCAACCTGCATATTTATGTACACATTCATAACTCAAACGCATAGAAGGGAACGACATGCATTCAGCTGAATAGAGAGTAGAGTTGAATTTTGCTGAAAACAGCAGAAAGCTAACGATGTGACCCTTATTATTTTGCTTACCATGTGCTTTAGACTAGAGTGCAAACAATTTTTTGTGTGTGCTACCAATGGTCGAGAGGTTACTGTCAGTTTCATTACGTTTTCTATTTAATGGAACTTAGCGTTTACAGAACTAAAGAAACATATTGGCTGTTCCACTCTAAATTTCATGAGGTAGTATCTTGAATTCACCTTGGTTTTGAGTATTCCCCGTCTCTCAGTAAGATACATACAATATCTAGAAAGTTCCAATACACCCCGAATGGTTATGTACACATTCATAACTCAAAATGCATTGAATAGAAAGTAATGTATTCAGCTCAAAGGTATAGAGCGGAATTTTTCTGAAATCTACTAGTTGATAACTTAATGTAAAGCTTATTATTTTGCTTATTACATGATTTGCAGTAGTATGCAATCAATTTTATGAGTGTGCTACCAATGTTCGAGAAGATACTTTCAGTAACATTACCTTTTGTACAGAATAGAATGTTATCGTTTCTAGAACTAATGAAACATATTGGCTGTCCCACCCTAAATTTCTTATGGTAGTATCTTGAATACAGCTTGCTTTTCAGTATTCCATGTCTCTGAGCAAGATACATGCAATATGTATACAGTTCCAACAGATCCTGAATAGTCATGCACACTGCTTAGCTCAAAATGCACAGAATAGAAAGTAATGCATTTAGCTCAAAAGAGTGTAGAACTGAATTTTACTGAAAACAACTAGGTGATCACTTGATGTAAAGCTTATTAATTTTCTTACTATATGATTTAGAATAGTATGCAAACAATTTTATGAGTGTACTACCAATGGTCGAGAAGTTACTATCAGTTTCATTACGTTTTCTATTTAATGGAACTTAGCAGTTATTGAACTAAAGAAACATAATGGCTGTTCCACTCTAAACTTCGTGAGGTAGTATCATGAATACAGCTTGCTTTTCAGAATTCCATGTCTGTAAGATACATGCAATATCTATACAGTTCCAACACACCCTGAATAGTCATGCACACTGCTTAGCCTAAAATGCATAGAATAGAAAGTAATGCATTCAGCTCAAAAGAGTGTAGAACTGAATTTTCCTGAAAACTACTAGGAGATAACCAGATGTAAAGCTTATTATTCTTCTTCCTATATGATTTAGAGTAGTATGCAAACAATTTTATGAGTGTGCCACCAATGATCGAGGTTATTGTTTGTAAATTCACCTTTTTTAAACAACAGTACATTATTGTTTTCAGAACTGAACAAAGGTATTTAATGTTTCACTCCAAATGTTATGATATGGTTTGTTGAATTCACCTTGAGTTTGAGTATTCCATGGCTCTGATTAGGATACATATAATATCAATACAGATCCAACTCACCCTGCGTATTTATGTACACATTCATAACTCAAACGCATAGAAGGGAACGACATGCATTCAGCTGAATAGAGAGTAGAGTTGAATTTTGCTGAAAACAGCAGAAAGCTAACGATGTGACCTTTATTATTTTGCTTACCATGTGCTTTAGACTAGAGTGCAAACAATTTTTTGTGTGTGCTACCAATGGTCGACAGGTTACTGTCAGTTTCATTACGTTTTCTATTTAATGGAACTTAGCGTTTCCAGAACTAAAGAAACATATTGGCTGTTCCACTCTAAATTTCATGAGGTAGTATCTTGAATTCACCTTGCTTTTGAGTATTCCACGTCTCTCAGTAAGGTGCATAGAATATCTAGAAAGTTCCAATACACCCCGAATGGTTATGTACACATTCATAACTCAAAATGCATTGAATAGAAAGTAATGTATTCAGCTCAAAGGAATAGAGCGGAATTTTTCTGAAATCTACAGGATAACTTAATGTAAAGCATATTATTTTGCTTATTACATGATTTGCAGTAGTATGCAATCAATTTTATGAGTGTGCTACCAATGTTCGAGAAGATACTTTCAGTAACATTACCTTTTGTACAGAATAGAATGTTAGCGTTTCTAGAACTAATGAAACATATTGGCTGTCCCACCCTAAATTTCTTATGGTAGTATCTTGAATACAGCTTGCTTTTCAGTATTCCATGTCTCTGAGCAAGATACATGCAATATGTATACAGTTCCAACACACCCTGAATAGTCATGCACACTGCTTAGCTCAAAATGCATAGAATAGAAAGTAATGCATTCAGCTCAAAAGAGTGTAGAACTGAATTTTACTGAAAACAACCAGGTGATAACTTGATGTAAAGCTTATTAATTTTCTTACTATATGATTTAGAATAGTATGCAAACAATTTTATGTGTACTACCAATGGTCGAGAGGTTACTGTCAGTTTCATTACGTTTTCTATTTAATGGAACTTAGCGTTTACAGAACTATAGAAACATAATGGCTGTTGCACTCTAAACATCATGAGGTAGTATCTTGAATACAGCTTGCTTTTCAGAATTCCATGTCTCTAAATATACATGCAATATCTATACAGTTCCAACACACCCTGAATAATCATGCACACTGCTTAACTCAAAATGCATAGAATAGAAAGCAATGCATTCAGCTCAAAAGAGTGTAGAACTGAATTTTCCTGAAAACTACTAGGTGATAACTTGATGTAAAGCTTATTATTCTTCTTACTATATGATTTAGAATAGTATGCAAATAATTTAATGAGTGTGCTACCAATGCTCGAGAAGTTACTGTCAGTTTCATTACGTTTTCTATTTAATGGAACTTAGCAGTCACTGAAGTAAAGAAACATAATGGCTGTTCCTCTCTAATCATAATGAGATAGTATCTTGAATACAGCTTGCTTTTCTGTATTCTATGACTCTGAGCAAGATACATGCAATATCTATACAGTTCCAAGACACCCTGAATAGTCATGCACACTGCTTAGCTCAAAATGCATAGAATAGAAAGTAATGCATTCAACTCAAAAGAGTGTAGAAATGAATTTTATTGAAAACAACCAGGTGATAACTTGATGTAAAGCTTATTAATTTTCTTACTATATGATTTAGAATAGTATGCAAACAATTTTATGAGTGTACTACCAATGGTCGAGAAGTTACTGTCAGTTTCATTACGTTTTCTATTTAATGGAACTTAGCAGTCACTGAACTAAAGAAACATAATGGCTGTTCCACTCTAAACTTCATGAGGTAGTGCCTTGAATACAGCTTGGTTTTTGAGTATTCCACGTCTCTCAGTAAGATACATACAATATCTAGAAAGTTCCAATACACCCCGAATGGTTATGTACACATTCATAACTCAAAATGCATTGAATAGAAAGTAATGTATTCAGCTCAAAGGTATAGAGCGGAATTTTTCTGAAATCTACTAGGTGATAACTTAATGTAAAGCTTATTATTTTGCTTATTACATGATTTGCAGTAGTATGCAATCAATTTTATGAGTGTGCTACCAATGTTCGAGAAGATACTTTCAGTAACATTACCTTTTGTACAGAATAGAATGTTAGCGTTTCTAGAACTAATGAAACATATTGGCTGTCCCACCGTAAATTTCTTATGGTAGTATCTTGAATACAGCTTGCTATTCAGTACTCCATGTCTCTGAGCAAGATACATGCAATATGTATACAGTTCCAACACATCCTGAATAGTCATGCACACTGCTTAGCTCAAAATGCATAGAATAGAAAGTAATGCATTTAGCTCAAAAGAGTGTAGAACTGAATTTTACTGAAAACAACTAGGTGATAACCTGATGTAAAGCTTATTAATTTTCTTACTATATGATTTAGAATAGTATGCAAACAATTTTATGAGTGTACTACCAATGGTCGAGAAGTTACTTTCAGTTTCATTACGTTTTCTATTTAATGGAACTTAGCAGTCACTGAACTAAAGAAACATAATGGCTGTTCCACTCTAAACTTCGTGAGGTAGTATCTTGAATACAGCTTGCTTTTCAGAATTCCATGTCTCTAAGATACATGCAATATCTATACAGTTCCAACACACCCTGAATAGTCATGCACACTGCTTAGCTCAAAATGCATAGAATAGAAAGTAATGCATTCAGCTCAAAAGAGTGTAGAACTGAATTTTCCTGAAAACTACTAGGTGATAACCTGATGTAAAGCTTATTATTTTTCTTCCTATATGATTTAGAGTAGTATGCAAACAATTTTATGAGTGTGCTACCAATGATTGAGAAGTTATTGTTTCTAAATTCACATTTTTTACACAACAGTACATTAGCGTTTTCAGAACTGAACAAAGGTATTTAATGTTTCACTCCAAATGTTATGATATGGTTTGTTGAATTTACCTTGAGTTTGAGTATTCCGTGGCTCTGATTAGATACATATAATATCAATACAGATCCAACTCAACCTGTGTATTTATTTACACATTCATAACTCAAACGCATAGAAGGGAACGACATGCATTCAGCTGAATAGAGAGTAGAGTTGAATTTTGCTGAAAACAGCAGAAAGCTAACGATGTGACCCTTATTATTTTGCTTACCATGTGCTTTAGACTAGAGTGCAAACAATTTTTTGTGTGTGCTACCAATGGTCGAGAGGTTACTGTCAGTTTCATTACGTTTTCTATTTAATGGAACTTAGCATTTAGAGAACTAAAGAAACATATTGGCTGTTCCACTCTAAATTTCATTAGGTAGTATCTTGAATTCACCTTGGTTTTGAGTATTCCACGTCTCTCAGTAAGATACATACAATATCTAGAAAGTTCCAATACACCCCGAATGGTTATGTACACATTCATAACTCAAAATGCATTGAATAGAAAGTAATGTATTCAGCTCAAAGGTATAGAGCGGAATTTTTCTGAAATCTACTAGGTGATAACTTAATGTAAAGCTTATTATTTTGCTTATTACATGATTTGCAGTAGTATGCAATCAATTTTATGAGTGTGCTACCAATGTTCGAGAAGATACTTTCAGTAACATTACCTTTTGTACAGAATAGAATGTTAGCGTTTCTAGAAGTAATGAAACATATTGGCTGTCCCACCCTAAATTTCTTATGGTAGTATCTTGAATACAGCTTGCTATTCAGTACTCCATGTCTCTGAGCAAGATACATGCAATATGTATACAGTTCCAACACATCCTGAATAGTCATGCACACTGCTTAGCTCAAAATGTATAGAATAGAAAGTAATGCATTCAGCTCAAAAGAGTGTAGAACTGAATTTTACTGAAAACAACCTGGTGATATCTTGATGTAAAGCTTATTAATTTTCTTACCATATGATTTAGAATAGTATGCAAACAATTTTATGAGTGTACTACCAATGGTCGAGAGGTTACTGTCAGTTTCATTATGTTTTCTATTTAATGGAACTTAGCGTTTACAGAACTATAGAAACGTAATGGCTGTTGCACTCTAAACATCATGAGGTAGTATCTTGAATACAGCTTTCTTTTCAGAATTCCATGTCTGTAAGAAACATGCAATATCTATACAGTTCCAACACACCCTGAATAGTCATGCACACTGCTTAGCTCAAAATGCATAGAATCGAAAGTAATGCATTCAGCTCAAAAGAGTGTAGAACTGAATTTTACTGAAAACAACTAGGTGATAACTTGATGTAAAGCTTTTTAATTTTCTTACTGTATGATTTAGAATAGTATGCAAATAATTTTATGAGTGTACTACCAATGGTCGAGGTTACTGTCAGTTTCATTACGTTTTCTATTTAATGGAACTTAGCAGTCACTGAACTAAAGAAACATAATGGCTGTTCCACTCTAAACTTCATGAGGTAGTATCTTGAATACAGCTTGCTTTTCAGAATTCCATGTCTCTAAGATACATGCAATATATATACAGTTCCAACACACCCTGAATAGTCATGCACACTGCTTAGCTCAAAATGCATAGAATAGAAAGTAATGCATTCAGCTCAAAAGAGTGTAGAACTGAATTTTACTGAAAACAACCAGGTGATAACTTGATGTAAAGCTTATTAATTTTCTTACTATATGATTTAGAATAGTATGCAAACAATTTTATGAGTGTACTACCAATGGTCGAGAGGTTACTGTCAGTTCCATTACGTTTTCTATTTAATGGAACTTAGCGTTTACAGAACTATAGAAACATAATGGCTGTTGCACTCTAAACATCATGAGGTAGTATCTTGAATACAGCTTGCTTTTGAGAATTCCATGTCTCTAAATATACATGCAATATCTATACAGTTCCAACACACCCTGAATAGTCATGCACACTGCTTAACTCAAAATGCATAGAATAGAAAGTAATGCATTCAGCTCAAAAGAGTGTAGAACTGAAATTTCCTGAAAACTACTAGGTGATAACTTGATGTAAAGCTTATTATTCTTCTTACTATATCATTTAGAATAGTATGCAAACAATTTAATGAGTGTGCTACCAATGCTCGAGAAGTTACTGTCAGTTTCATTACGTTTTCTATTTAATGGAACTTAGCAGTCACTGAACTAAAGAAACATAATGGCTGTTCCTCTCTAATCATAATGAGATAGTATCTTGAATACAGCTTGCTTTTCTGTATTCTATGTCTCTGAGCAAGATACATGCAATATCTATACAGTTCCAACACATCCTGTATAGTCATGCACACTGCTTAGCTCAAAATGCATAGAATAGAAAGTAATGCATTCAGCTCAAAAGAGTGTAGAAATGAATTTTACTGAAAACAACCAGGTGATAACTTGATGTAAAGCTTATTAATTTTCTTACTATATGATTTAGAATAGTATGCAAACAATTTTATGAGTGTACTACCAATGGTCGAGAAGTTACTGTTTGTAAATTCACCTTTTTTACACAACAGTACATTAGCGTTTTCAGAACTGAACAAAGGTATTTAATGTTTCACTCCAAATGTTATGATATGGTTTGTTGAATTCACCTTGAGTTTGAGTATTCCATGGCTCTGATTAGGATACATATAATATCAATACAGATCCAACTCAACCTGCGTATTTATGTACACATTCATAACTCAAACGCATAGAAGGGAACGACATGCATTCAGCTGAATAGAGAGTAGAGTTGAATTTTGCTGAAAACAGCATAAAGCTAACGATGTGACCCTTATTATTTTGCTTACCATGTGCTTTAGACTAGAGTGCAAACAATTTTTTGTGTGTGCTACCAATGGTCGAGAGGTTACTGTCAGTTTCATTACGTTTTCTATTTAATGGAACTTAACGTTTACAGAACTAAAGAAACATATTGGCTGTTCCACTCTAAATTTCATGAGGTAGTATCTTGAATTCACCTTGCTTTTGAGTATTCCACGTCTCTCAGTAAGATACATACAATATCTAGAAAGTTCCAATACACCCCGAATGGTTATGTACACATTCAGAACTCAAAATGCATTGAATAGAAAGTAATGTATTCAGCTCAAAGGTATAGAGCGGAATTTTTCTGAAATCTACTAGGTGATAACTTAATGTAAAGCTTATTATTTTGCTTATTACATGATTTGCAGTAGTATGCAATCAATTTTATGAGTGTGCTACCAATGTTCGAGAAGATACTTTCAGTAACATTACCTTTTGTACAGAATAGAATGTTAGCGTTTCTAGAACTAATGAAACATATTGGCTGTCCCACCCTAAATTTCTTATGGTAGTATCTTGAATACAGCTTGCTATTCAGTACTCCATGTCTCTGAGCAAGATACATGCAATATGTATACAGTTCCAACACATCCTGAATAGTCATGCACACTGCTTAGCTCAAAATGTATAGAATAGAAAGTAATGCATTCAGCTCAAAAGAGTGTAGAACTGAATTTTACTGAAAACAACCTGGTGATATCTTGATGTAAAGCTTATTAATTTTCTTACCATATGATTTAGAATAGTATGCAAACAATTTTATGAGTGTACTACCAATGGTCGAGAGGTTACTGTCAGTTTCATTATGTTTTCTATTTAATGGAACTTAGCGTTTACAGAACTATAGAAACGTAATGGCTGTTGCACTCTAAACATCATGAGGTAGTATCTTGAATACAGCTTTCTTTTCAGAATTCCATGTCTGTAAGAAACATGCAATATCTATACAGTTCCAACACACCCTGAATAGTCATGCACACTGCTTAGCTCAAAATGCATAGAATCGAAAGTAATGCATTCAGCTCAAAAGAGTGTAGAACTGAATTTTACTGAAAACAACTAGGTGATAACTTGATGTAAAGCTTTTTAATTTTCTTACTGTATGATTTAGAATAGTATGCAAATAATTTTATGAGTGTACTACCAATGGTCGAGGTTACTGTCAGTTTCATTACGTTTTCTATTTAATGGAACTTAGCAGTCACTGAACTAAAGAAACATAATGGCTGTTCCACTCTAAACTTCATGAGGTAGTATCTTGAATACAGCTTGCTTTTCAGAATTCCATGTCTCTAAGATACATGCAATATATATACAGTTCCAACACACCCTGAATAGTCATGCACACTGCTTAGCTCAAAATGCATAGAATAGAAAGTAATGCATTCAGCTCAAAAGAGTGTAGAACTGAATTTTACTGAAAACAACCAGGTGATAACTTGATGTAAAGCTTATTAATTTTCTTACTATATGATTTAGAATAGTATGCAAACAATTTTATGAGTGTACTACCAATGGTCGAGAGGTTACTGTCAGTTCCATTACGTTTTCTATTTAATGGAACTTAGCGTTTACAGAACTATAGAAACATAATGGCTGTTGCACTCTAAACATCATGAGGTAGTATCTTGAATACAGCTTGCTTTTGAGAATTCCATGTCTCTAAATATACATGCAATATCTATACAGTTCCAACACACCCTGAATAGTCATGCACACTGCTTAACTCAAAATGCATAGAATAGAAAGTAATGCATTCAGCTCAAAAGAGTGTAGAACTGAAATTTCCTGAAAACTACTAGGTGATAACTTGATGTAAAGCTTATTATTCTTCTTACTATATCATTTAGAATAGTATGCAAACAATTTAATGAGTGTGCTACCAATGCTCGAGAAGTTACTGTCAGTTTCATTACGTTTTCTATTTAATGGAACTTAGCAGTCACTGAACTAAAGAAACATAATGGCTGTTCCTCTCTAATCATAATGAGATAGTATCTTGAATACAGCTTGCTTTTCTGTATTCTATGTCTCTGAGCAAGATACATGCAATATCTATACAGTTCCAACACATCCTGTATAGTCATGCACACTGCTTAGCTCAAAATGCATAGAATAGAAAGTAATGCATTCAGCTCAAAAGAGTGTAGAAATGAATTTTACTGAAAACAACCAGGTGATAACTTGATGTAAAGCTTATTAATTTTCTTACTATATGATTTAGAATAGTATGCAAACAATTTTATGAGTGTACTACCAATGGTCGAGAAGTTACTGTTTGTAAATTCACCTTTTTTACACAACAGTACATTAGCGTTTTCAGAACTGAACAAAGGTATTTAATGTTTCACTCCAAATGTTATGATATGGTTTGTTGAATTCACCTTGAGTTTGAGTATTCCATGGCTCTGATTAGGATACATATAATATCAATACAGATCCAACTCAACCTGCGTATTTATGTACACATTCATAACTCAAACGCATAGAAGGGAACGACATGCATTCAGCTGAATAGAGAGTAGAGTTGAATTTTGCTGAAAACAGCATAAAGCTAACGATGTGACCCTTATTATTTTGCTTACCATGTGCTTTAGACTAGAGTGCAAACAATTTTTTGTGTGTGCTACCAATGGTCGAGAGGTTACTGTCAGTTTCATTACGTTTTCTATTTAATGGAACTTAACGTTTACAGAACTAAAGAAACATATTGGCTGTTCCACTCTAAATTTCATGAGGTAGTATCTTGAATTCACCTTGCTTTTGAGTATTCCACGTCTCTCAGTAAGATACATACAATATCTAGAAAGTTCCAATACACCCCGAATGGTTATGTACACATTCAGAACTCAAAATGCATTGAATAGAAAGTAATGTATTCAGCTCAAAGGTATAGAGCGGAATTTTTCTGAAATCTACTAGGTGATAACTTAATGTAAAGCTTATTATTTTGCTTATTACATGATTTGCAGTAGTATGCAATCAATTTTATGAGTGTGCTACCAATGTTCGAGAAGATACTTTCAGTAACATTACCTTTTGTACAGAATAGAATGTTAGCGTTTCTAGAACTAATGAAACATATTGGCTGTCCCACCCTAAATTTCTTATGGTAGTATCTTGAATACAGCTTGCTATTCAGTACTCCATGTCTCTGAGCAAGATACATGCAATATGTATACAGTTCCAACACATCCTGAATAGTCATGCACACTGCTTAGCTCAAAATGCATAGAATAGAAAGTAATGCATTTAGCTCAAAAGAGTGTAGAACTGAATTTTACTGAAAACAACTAGGTGATAACCTGATGTAAAGCTTATTAATTTTCTTACTATATGATTTAGAATAGTATGCAAACAATTTTATGAGTGTACTACCAATGGTCGAGAAGTTACTTTCAGTTTCATTACGTTTTCTATTTAATGGAACTTAGCAGTCACTGAACTAAAGAAACATAATGGCTGTTCCACTCTAAACTTCGTGAGGTAGTATCTTGAATACAGCTTGCTTTTCAGAATTCCATGTCTCTAAGATACATGCAATATCTATACAGTTCCAACACACCCTGAATAGTCATGCACACTGCTTAGCTCAAAATGCATAGAATAGAAAGTAATGCATTCAGCTCAAAAGAGTGTAGAACTGAATTTTCCTGAAAACTACTAGGTGATAACCTGATGTAAAGCTTATTATTTTTCTTCCTATATGATTTAGAGTAGTATGCAAACAATTTTATGAGTGTGCTACCAATGATTGAGAAGTTATTGTTTGTAAATTCACATTTTTTACACAACAGTACATTAGCGTTTTCAGAACTGAACAAAGGTATTTAATGTTTCACTCCAAATGTTATGATATGGTTTGTTGAATTTACCTTGAGTTTGAGTATTCCGTGGCTCTGATTAGGATACATATAATATCAATACAGATCCAACTCAACCTGTGTATTTATTTACACATTCATAACTCAAACGCATAGAAGGGAACGACATGCATTCAGCTGAATAGAGAGTAGAGTTGAATTTTGCTGAAAACAGCAGAAAGCTAACGATGTGACCCTTATTATTTTGCTTACCATGTGCTTTAGACTAGAGTGCAAACAATTTTTTGTGTGTGCTACCAATGGTCGAGAGGTTACTGTCAGTTTCATTACGTTTTCTATTTAATGGAACTTAGCATTTAGAGAACTAAAGAAACATATTGGCTGTTCCACTCTAAATTTCATTAGGTAGTATCTTGAATTCACCTTGGTTTTGAGTATTCCACGTCTCTCAGTAAGATACATACAATATCTAGAAAGTTCCAATACACCCCGAATGGTTATGTACACATTCATAACTCAAAATGCATTGAATAGAAAGTAATGTATTCAGCTCAAAGGTATAGAGCGGAATTTTTCTGAAATCTACTAGGTGATAACTTAATGTAAAGCTTATTATTTTGCTTATTACATGATTTGCAGTAGTATGCAATCAATTTTATGAGTGTGCTACCAATGTTCGAGAAGATACTTTCAGTAACATTACCTTTTGTACAGAATAGAATGTTAGCGTTTCTAGAAGTAATGAAACATATTGGCTGTCCCACCCTAAATTTCTTATGGTAGTATCTTGAATACAGCTTGCTATTCAGTACTCCATGTCTCTGAGCAAGATACATGCAATATGTATACAGTTCCAACACATCCTGAATAGTCATGCACACTGCTTAGCTCAAAATGTATAGAATAGAAAGTAATGCATTCAGCTCAAAAGAGTGTAGAACTGAATTTTACTGAAAACAACCTGGTGATATCTTGATGTAAAGCTTATTAATTTTCTTACCATATGATTTAGAATAGTATGCAAACAATTTTATGAGTGTACTACCAATGGTCGAGAGGTTACTGTCAGTTTCATTATGTTTTCTATTTAATGGAACTTAGCGTTTACAGAACTATAGAAACGTAATGGCTGTTGCACTCTAAACATCATGAGGTAGTATCTTGAATACAGCTTTCTTTTCAGAATTCCATGTCTGTAAGAAACATGCAATATCTATACAGTTCCAACACACCCTGAATAGTCATGCACACTGCTTAGCTCAAAATGCATAGAATCGAAAGTAATGCATTCAGCTCAAAAGAGTGTAGAACTGAATTTTACTGAAAACAACTAGGTGATAACTTGATGTAAAGCTTTTTAATTTTCTTACTGTATGATTTAGAATAGTATGCAAATAATTTTATGAGTGTACTACCAATGGTCGAGGTTACTGTCAGTTTCATTACGTTTTCTATTTAATGGAACTTAGCAGTCACTGAACTAAAGAAACATAATGGCTGTTCCACTCTAAACTTCATGAGGTAGTATCTTGAATACAGCTTGCTTTTCAGAATTCCATGTCTCTAAGATACATGCAATATATATACAGTTCCAACACACCCTGAATAGTCATGCACACTGCTTAGCTCAAAATGCATAGAATAGAAAGTAATGCATTCAGCTCAAAAGAGTGTAGAACTGAATTTTACTGAAAACAACCAGGTGATAACTTGATGTAAAGCATTAATTTTCTTACTATATGATTTAGAATAGTATGCAAACAATTTTATGAGTGTACTACCAATGGTCGAGAAGTTACTGTCAGTTCCATTACGTTTTCTATTTAATGGAACTTAGCGTTTACAGAACTATAGAAACATAATGGCTGTTGCACTCTAAACATCATGAGGTAGTATCTTGAATACAGCTTGCTTTTGAGAATTCCATGTCTCTAAATATACATGCAATATCTATACAGTTCCAACATACCCTGAATAGTCATGCACACTGCTTAACTCAAAATGCATAGAATAGAAAGTAATGAATTCAGCTCAAAAGAGTGTAGAACTGAAATTTCCTGAAAACTACTAGGTGATAACTTGATGTAAAGCTTATTATTCTTCTTACTATATCATTTTGAATAGTATGCAAACAATTTAATGAGTGTGCTACCAATGCTCGAGAAGTTACTGTCAGTTTCATTACGTTTTCTATTTAATGGAACTTAGCAGTCACTGAACTAAAGAAACATAATGGCTGTTCCTCTCTAATCATAATGAGATAGTATCTTGAATACAGCTTGCTTTTCTGTATTCTATGTCTCTGAGCAAGATACATGCAATATCTATACAGTTCCAACACATCCTGTATAGTCATGCACACTGCTTAGCTCAAAATGCATAGAATAGAAAGTAATGCATTCAGCTCAAAAGAGTGTAGAAATGAATTTTACTGAAAACAACCAGGTGATAACTTGATGTAAAGCTTATTAATTTTCTTACTATATGATTTAGAATAGTATGCAAACAATTTTATGAGTGTACTACCAATGGTCGAGAAGTTACTGTCAGTTTCATTACGTTTTCTATTTAATGGAACGTAGCAGTCACTGAAAAAAGAAACATAATGGCTGTTCCACTCTAAACTTCATGAGGTAGTATCTTGAATACAGCTTGCTTTTCAGAATTCCATCTCTCTAAGATACATGCAATATCTATACAGTTCCAACACACCCTGAATAGTCATGCACACTGCTTAGCTCAAAATGCATAGAATAGAAAGTAATGCATTCAGCTCAAAAGAGTGTACAACTGAATTTTACTGAAAACTACCAGGTGATAACCTGATGTAAAGCTTATTATTTTTCTTCCTATATGATTTAGAGTAGTATGCAAACAATTTTATGAGTGTGCTACCAATGATCGAGAAGTTACGGTTTGTAAATTCACCTTTTTTACACAACAGTACATTAGCGTTTTCAGAACTGAACAAAGGTATTTAATGTTTCACTCCAAATGTTATGATATGGTTTGTTGAATTCACCTTGAGTTTGAGTATTCCATGGCTCTGATTAGGATACATATAATATCAATACAGATCCAACTCAACCTGCGTATTTATGTACACATTCATAACTCAAACGCATAGAAGGGAACGACATGCATTCAGCTGAATAGAGAGTAGAGTTGAATTTTGCTGAAAACAGCATAAAGCTAACAATGTGACCCTTATTATTTTGCTTACCATGTGCTTTAGACTAGAGTGCAAACAATTTTTTGTGTGTGCTAACAATGGTCGAGAGGTTACTGTCAGTTTCATTACGTTTTCTATTTAATGGAACTTAACGTTTACAGAACTAAAGAAACATATTGGCTGTTCCACTCTAAATTTCATGAGGTAGTATCTTGAATTCACCTTGCTTTTGAGTATTCCACGTCTCTCAGTAAGATACATACAATATCTAGAAAGTTCCAATACACCCCGAATGGTTATGTACACATTCAGAACTCAAAATGCATTGAATAGAAAGTAATGTATTCAGCTCAAAGGTATAGAGCGGAATTTTTCTGAAATCTACTAGGTGATAACTTAATGTAAAGCTTATTATTTTGCTTATTACATGATTTGCAGTAGTATGCAATCAATTTTATGAGTGTGCTACCAATATTCGAGAAGATACTTTCAGTAACATTACCTTTTGTACAGAATAGAATGTTAGCGTTTCTAGAACTAATGAAACATATTGGCTGTCCCACCCTAAATTTCTTATGGTAGTATCTTGAATACAGCTTGCTATTCAGTACTCCATGTCTCTGAGCAAGATACATGCAATATGTATACAGTTCCAACACATCCTGAATAGTCATGCACACTGCTTAGCTGAAAATGCATAGAATAGAAAGTAATGCATTTAGCTCAAAAGAGTGTAGAACTGAATTTTACTGAAAACAACTAGGTGATAACCTGATGTAAAGCTTATTAATTTTCTTACTATATGATTTAGAATAGTATGCAAACAATTTTATGAGTGTACTACCAATGGTCGAGAAGTTACTTTCAGTTTCATTACGTTTTCTATTTAATGGAACTTAGCAGTCACTGAACTAAAGAAACATAATGGCTGTTCCACTCTAAACTTCGTGAGGTAGTATCTTGAATACAGCTTGCTTTTCAGAATTCCATGTCTCTAAGATACATGCAATATCTATACAGTTCCAACACACCCTGAATAGTCATGCACACTGCTTAGCTCAAAATGCATAGAATAGAAAGTAATGCATTCAGCTCAAAAGAGTGTAGAACTGAATTTTCCTGAAAACTACTAGGTGATAACCTGATGTAAAGCTTATTATTTTTCTTCCTATATGATTTAGAGTAGTATGCAAACAATTTTATGAGTGTGCTACCAATGATTGAGAAGTTATTGTTTGTAAATTCACATTTTTTACACAACAGTACATTAGCGTTTTCAGAACTGAACAAAGGTATTTAATGTTTCACTCCAAATGTTATGATATGGTTTGTTGAATTTACCTTGAGTTTGAGTATTCCGTGGCTCTGATTAGGATACATATAATATCAATACAGATCCAACTCAACCTGTGTATTTATTTACACATTCATAACTCAAACGCATAGAAGGGAACGACATGCATTCAGCTGAATAGAGAGTAGAGTTGAATTTTGCTGAAAACAGCAGAAAGCTAACGATGTGACCCTTATTATTTTGCTTACCATGTGCTTTAGACTAGAGTGCAAACAATTTTTTGTGTGTGCTACCAATGGTCGAGAGGTTACTGTCAGTTTCATTACGTTTTCTATTTAATGGAACTTAGCATTTAGAGAACTAAAGAAACATATTGGCTGTTCCACTCTAAATTTCATTAGGTAGTATCTTGAATTCACCTTGGTTTTGAGTATTCCACGTCTCTCAGTAAGATACATACAATATCTAGAAAGTTCCAATACACCCCGAATGGTTATGTACACATTCATAACTCAAAATGCATTGAATAGAAAGTAATGTATTCAGCTCAAAGGTATAGAGCGGAATTTTTCTGAAATCTACTAGGTGATAACTTAATGTAAAGCTTATTATTTTGCTTATTACATGATTTGCAGTAGTATGCAATCAATTTTATGAGTGTGCTACCAATGTTCGAGAAGATACTTTCAGTAACATTACCTTTTGTACAGAATAGAATGTTAGCGTTTCTAGAAGTAATGAAACATATTGGCTGTCCCACCCTAAATTTCTTATGGTAGTATCTTGAATACAGCTTGCTATTCAGTACTCCATGTCTCTGAGCAAGATACATGCAATATGTATACAGTTCCAACACATCCTGAATAGTCATGCACACTGCTTAGCTCAAAATGTATAGAATAGAAAGTAATGCATTCAGCTCAAAAGAGTGTAGAACTGAATTTTACTGAAAACAACCTGGTGATATCTTGATGTAAAGCTTATTAATTTTCTTACCATATGATTTAGAATAGTATGCAAACAATTTTATGAGTGTACTACCAATGGTCGAGAGGTTACTGTCAGTTTCATTATGTTTTCTATTTAATGGAACTTAGCATTTACAGAACTATAGAAACGTAATGGCTGTTGCACTCTAAACATCATGAGGTAGTATCTTGAATACAGCTTTCTTTTCAGAATTCCATGTCTGTAAGATACATGCAATATCTATACAGTTCCAACACACCCTGAATAGTCATGCACACTGCTTAGCTCAAAATGCATAGAATAGAAAGTAATGCATTCAGCTCAAAAGAGTGTAGAAATGAATTTTACTGAAAACAACCAGGTGATAACTTGATGTAAAGCTTATTAATTTTCTTACTATATGATTTAGAATAGTATGCAAACAATTTTATGAGTGTACTACCAATGGTCGAGAAGTTACTGTCAGTTTCATTACGTTTTCTATTTAATGGAACGTAGCAGTCACTGAAAAAAGAAACATAATGGCTGTTCCACTCTAAACTTCATGAGGTAGTATCTTGAATACAGCTTGCTTTTCAGAATTCCATCTCTCTAAGATACATGCAATATCTATACAGTTCCAACACACCCTGAATAGTCATGCACACTGCTTAGCTCAAAATGCATAGTATAGAAAGTAATGCATTCAGCTCAAAAGAGTGTACAACTGAATTTTACTGAAAACTACCAGGTGATAACCTGATGTAAAGCTTATTATTTTTCTTCCTATATGATTTAGAGTAGTATGCAAACAATTTTATGAGTGTGCTACCAATGATCGAGAAGTTACTGTTTGTAAATTCACCTTTTTTACACAACAGTACATTAGCGTTTTCAGAACTGAACAAAGGTATTTAATGTTTCACTCCAAATGTTATGATATGGTTTGTTGAATTCACCTTGAGTTTGAGTATTCCATGGCTCTGATTAGGATACATATAATATCAATACAGATCCAACTCAACCTGCGTATTTATGTACACATTCATAACTCAAACGCATAGAAGGGAACGACATGCATTCAGCTGAATAGAGAGTAGAGTTGAATTTTGCTGAAAACAGCATAAAGCTAACGATGTGACCCTTATTATTTTGCTTACCATGTGCTTTAGACTAGAGTGCAAACAATTTTTTGTGTGTGCTACCAATGGTCGAGAGGTTACTGTCAGTTTCATTACGTTTTCTATTTAATGGAACTTAACGTTTACAGAACTAAAGAAACATATTGGCTGTTCCACTCTAAATTTCATGAGGTAGTATCTTGAATTCAACTTGGTTTTGAGTATTCCACGTCTCTCAGTAAGATACATACAATATCTAGAAAGTTCCAATACACCCCGAATGGTTATGTACACATTGAGAACTCAAAATGCATTGAATAGAAAGTAATGTATTCAGCTCAAAGGTATAGAGCGGAATTTTTCTGAAATCTACTAGGTGATAACTTAATGTAAAGCTTATTATTTTGCTTATTACATGATTTGCAGTAGTATGCAATCAATTTTATGAGTGTGCTACCAATGTTCGAGAAGATACTTTCAGTAACATTACCTTTTGTACAGAATAGAATGTTAGCGTTTCTAGAACTAATGAAACATATTGGCTGTCCCACCCTAAATTTCTTATGGTAGTATCTTGAATACAGCTTGCTTTTCAGTATTCCATGTCTCTGAGCAAGATACATGCAATATGTATACAGTTCCAACACACCCTGAATAGTCATGCACACTGCTTAGCTCAAAATGCATAGAATAGAAAGTAATGCATTCAGCTCAAAAGAGTGTAGAACTGAATTTTACTGAAAACAACCAGGTGATAACTTGATGTAAAGCTTATTAATTTTCTTACTATATGATTTAGAATAGTATGCAAACAATTTTATGAGTGTACTACCAATCGTCGAGAGGTTACTGTCAGTTTCATTACGTTTTCTATTTAATGGAACTTAGCGTTTACAGAACTATAGAAACATAATGGCTGTTGCACTCTAAACATCATGAGGTAGTATCTTGAATACAGCTTGCTTTTCAGAATTCCATGTCTCTAAATATACATGCAATATCTATACAGTTCCAACACACCCTGAATAGTCATGCACACTGCTTAACTCAAAATGCATAGAATAGAAAGCAATGCATTCAGCTCAAAAGAGTGTAGAACTGAATTTTCCTGAAAACTACTAGGTGATAACTTGATGTAAAGCTTATTATTCTTCTTACTATATGATTTAGAATAGTATGCAAATAATTTAATGAGTGTGCTACCAATGCTCGAGAAGTTACTGTCAGTTTCATTACGTTTTCTATTTAATGGAACTTAGCAGTCACTGAACTAAAGAAACATAATGTCTGTTCCTCTCTAATCATAATGAGATAGTATCTTGAATACAGCTTGCTTTTCTGTATTCTATGACTCTGAGCAAGATACATGCAATATCTATACAGTTCCAAGACACCCTGAATAGTCATGCACACTGCTTAGCTCAAAATGCATAGAATAGAAAGTAATGCATTCAGCTCAAAAGAGTGTAGAAATGAATTTTACTGAAAACAACCAGGTGATAACTTGATGTAAAGCTTATTAATTTTCTTACTATATGATTTAGAATAGTATGCAAACAATTTTATGAGTGTACTACCAATGGTCGAGAAGTTACTGTCAGTTTCATTACGTTTTCTATTTAATGGAACGTAGCAGTCACTGAAAAAAGAAACATAATGGCTGTTCCACTCTAAACTTCATGAGGTAGTATCTTGAATACAGCTTGCTTTTCAGAATTCCATCTCTCTAAGATACATGCAATATCTATACAGTTCCAACACACCCTGAATAGTCATGCACACTGCTTAGCTCAAAATGCATAGTATAGAAAGTAATGCATTCAGCTCAAAAGAGTGTACAACTGAATTTTACTGAAAACTACCAGGTGATAACCTGATGTAAAGCTTATTATTTTTCTTCCTATATGATTTAGAGTAGTATGCAAACAATTTTATGAGTGTGCTACCAATGATCGAGAAGTTACTGTTTGTAAATTCACCTTTTTTACACAACAGTACATTAGCGTTTTCAGAACTGAACAAAGGTATTTAATGTTTCACTCCAAATGTTATGATATGGTTTGTTGAATTCACCTTGAGTTTGAGTATTCCATGGCTCTGATTAGGATACATATAATATCAATACAGATCCAACTCAACCTGCGTATTTATGTACACATTCATAACTCAAACGCATAGAAGGGAACGACATGCATTCAGCTGAATAGAGAGTAGAGTTGAATTTTGCTGAAAACAGCATAAAGCTAACGATGTGACCCTTATTATTTTGCTTACCATGTGCTTTAGACTAGAGTGCAAACAATTTTTTGTGTGTGCTACCAATGGTCGAGAGGTTACTGTCAGTTTCATTACGTTTTCTATTTAATGGAACTTAACGTTTACAGAACTAAAGAAACATATTGGCTGTTCCACTCTAAATTTCATGAGGTAGTATCTTGAATTCACCTTGCTTTTGAGTATTCCACGTCTCTCAGTAAGATACATACAATATCTAGAAAGTTCCAATACACCCCGAATGGTTATGTACACATTCAGAACTCAAAATGCATTGAATAGAAAGTAATGTATTCAGCTCAAAGGTATAGAGCGGAATTTTTCTGAAATCTACTAGGTGATAACTTAATGTAAAGCTTATTATTTTGCTTATTACATGATTTGCAGTAGTATGCAATCAATTTTATGAGTGTGCTACCAATGTTCGAGAAGATACTTTCAGTAACATTACCTTTTGTACAGAATAGAATGTTAGCGTTTCTAGAACTAATGAAATATATTGGCTGTCCCACCCTAAATTTCTTATGGTAGTATCTTGAATACAGCTTGCTATTCAGTACTCCATGTCTCTGAGCAAGATACATGCAATATGTATACAGTTCCAACACATCCTGAATAGTCATGCACACTGCTTAGCTCAAAATGCATAGAATAGAAAGTAATGCATTTAGCTCAAAAGAGTGTAGAACTGAATTTTACTGAAAACAACTAGGTGATAACCTGATGTAAAGCTTATTAATTTTCTTACTATATGATTTAGAATAGTATGCAAACAATTTTATGAGTGTACTACCAATGGTCGAGAAGTTACTTTCAGTTTCATTACGTTTTCTATTTAATGGAACTTAGCAGTCACTGAACTAAAGAAACATAATGGCTGTTCCACTCTAAACTTCGTGAGGTAGTATCTTGAATACAGCTTGCTTTTCAGAATTCCATGTCTCTAAGATACTTGCAATATCTATACAGTTCCAACACACCCTGAATAGTCATGCACACTGCTTAGCTCAAAATGCATAGAATAGAAAGTAATGCATTCAGCTCAAAAGAGTGTAGAACTGAATTTTCCTGAAAACTACTAGGTGATAACCTGATGTAAAGCTTATTATTTTTCTTCCTATATGATTTAGAGTAGTATGCAAACAATTTTATGAGTGTGCTACAATGATCGAGAAGATATTGTTTGTAAATTCAACTTTTTTACACAACAGTACATTAGCGTTTTCAGAACTGAACAAAGGTATTTAATGTTTCACTCCAAATGTTATGATATGGTTTGTTGAATTTACCTTGAGTTTGAGTATTCCGTGGCTCTGATTAGGATACATATAATATCAATACAGATCCAACTCAACCTGTGTATTTATTTACACATTCATAACTCAAACGCATAGAAGGGAACGACATGCATTCAGCTGAATAGAGAGTAGAGTTGAATTTTGCTGAAAACAGCAGAAAGCTAACGATGTGACCCTTATTATTTTGCTTACCATGTGCTTTAGACTAGAGTGCAAACAATTTTTTGTGTGTGCTACCAATGGTCGAGAGGTTACTGTCAGTTTCATTACGTTTTCTATTTAATGGAACTTAGCATTTAGAGAACTAAAGAAACATATTGGCTGTTCCACTCTAAATTTCATTAGGTAGTATCTTGAATTCACCTTGGTTTTGAGTATTCCACGTCTCTCAGTAAGATACATACAATATCTAGAAAGTTCCAATACACCCCGAATGGTTATGTACACATTCATAACTCAAAATGCATTGAATAGAAAGTAATGTATTCAGCTCAAAGGTATAGAGCGGAATTTTTCTGAAATCTACTAGGTGATAACTTAATGTAAAGCTTATTATTTTGCTTATTACATGATTTGCAGTAGTATGCAATCAATTTTATGAGTGTGCTACCAATGTTCGAGAAGATACTTTCAGTAACATTACCTTTTGTACAGAATAGAATGTTAGCGTTTCTAGAAGTAATGAAACATATTGGCTGTCCCACCCTAAATTTCTTATGGTAGTATCTTGAATACAGCTTGCTATTCAGTACTCCATGTCTCTGAGCAAGATACATGCAATATGTATACAGTTCCAACACATCCTGAATAGTCATGCACACTGCTTAGCTCAAAATGTATAGAATAGAAAGTAATGCATTCAGCTCAAAAGAGTGTAGAACTGAATTTTACTGAAAACAACCTGGTGATATCTTGATGTAAAGCTTATTAATTTTCTTACCATATGATTTAGAATAGTATGCAAACAATTTTATGAGTGTACTACCAATGGTCGAGAGGTTACTGTCAGTTTCATTATGTTTTCTATTTAATGGAACTTAGCGTTTACAGAACTATAGAAACGTAATGGCTGTTGCACTCTAAACATCATGAGGTAGTATCTTGAATACAGCTTTCTTTTCAGAATTCCATGTCTGTAAGATACATGCAATATCTATACAGTTCCAACACACCCTGAATAGTCATGCACACTGCTTAGCTCAAAATGCATAGAATCGAAAGTAATGCATTCAGCTCAAAAGAGTGTAGAACTGAATTTTACTGAAAACAACTAGGTGATAACTTGATGTAAAGCTTTTTAATTTTCTTACTGTATGATTTAGAATAGTATGCAAATAATTTTATGAGTGTACTACCAATGGTCGAGGTTACTGTCAGTTTCATTACGTTTTCTATTTAATGGAACTTAGCAGTCACTGAACTAAAGAAACATAATGGCTGTTCCACTCTAAACTTCATGAGGTAGTATCTTGAATACAGCTTGCTTTTCAGAATTCCATGTCTCTAAGATACATGCAGTATATATACAGTTCCAACACACCCTGAATAGTCATGCACACTGCTTAGCTCAAAATGCATAGAATAGAAAGTAATGCATTCAGCTCAAAAGAGTGTAGAACTGAATTTTACTGAAAACAACCAGGTGATAACTTGATGTAAAGCTTATTAATTTTCTTACTATATGATTTAGAATAGTATGCAAACAATTTTATGAGTGTACTACCAATGGTCGAGAGGTTACTGTCAGTTCCATTACGTTTTCTATTTAACGGAACTTAGCGTTTACAGAACTATAGAAACATAATGGCTGTTGCACTCTAAACATCATGAGGTAGTATCTTGAATACAGCTTGCTTTTGAGAATTCCATGTCTCTAAATATACATGCAATATCTATACAGTTCCAACACACCCTGAATAGTCATGCACACTGCTTAGCTCAAAATGCATAGAATAGAAAGTAATGCATTCAGCTCAAAAGAGTGTAGAACTGAGTTTTACTGAAAACTACCAGGTGATAACCTGATGTAAAGCTTATTATTTTTCTTCCTATATGATTTAGAGTAGTATGCAAACAATTTTATGAGTGTGCTACCAATGATCGAGAAGTTACTGTTTGTAAATTCACCTTTTTTACACAACAGTACATTAGCGTTTTCAGAACTGAACAAAGGTATTTAATGTTTCACTCCAAATGTTATGATATGGTTTGTTGAATTCACCTTGAGTTTGAGTATTCCATGGCTCTGATTAGGATACATATAATATCAATACAGATCCAACTCAACCTGCGTATTTATGTACACATTCATAACTCAAACGCATAGAAGGGAACGACATGCATTCAGCTGAATAGAGAGTAGAGTTGAATTTTGCTGAAAATAGCAGAAAGCTAACGATGTGACCCTTATTATTTTGCTTACCATGTGCTTTAGACTAGAGTGCAAACAATTTTTTGTGTGTGCTACCAATGGTCGAGAGGTTACTGTCAGTTTCATTACGTTTTCTATTTAATGGAACTTAACGTTTACAGAACTAAAGAAACATATTGGCTGTTCCACTCTAAATTTCATGAGGTAGTATCTTGAATTCACCTTGGTTTTGAGTATTCCACGTCTCTCAGTAAGATACATACAATATCTAGAAAGTTCCAATACACCCCGAATGGTTATGTACACATTGAGAACTCAAAATGCATTGAATAGAAAGTAATGTATTCAGCTCAAAGGTATAGAGCGGAATTTTTCTGAAATCTACTAGGTGATAACTTAATGTAAAGCTTATTATTTTGCTTATTACATGATTTGCAGTAGTATGCAATCAATTTTATGAGTGTGCTACCAATGTTCGAGAAGATACTTTCAGTAACATTACCTTTTGTACAGAATAGAATGTTAGCGTTTCTAGAAGTAATGAAACATATTGGCTGTCCCACCCTAAATTTCTTATGGTAGTATCTTGAATACAGCTTGCTTTTCAGTATTCCATGTCTCTGAGCAAGATACATGCAATATGTATACAGTTCCAACACACCCTGAATAGTCATGCACACTGCTTAGCTCAAAATGCATAGAATAGAAAGTAATGCATTCAGCTCAAAAGAGTGTAGAACTGAATTTTACTGAAAACAACCAGGTGAAAACTTGATGTAAAGCTTATTAATTTTCTTACTATATGATTTAGAATAGTATGCAAACAATTTTATGAGTGTACTACCAATCGTCGAGAGGTTACTGTCAGTTTCATTACGTTTTCTATTTAATGGAACTTAGCGTTTACAGAACTATAGAAACATAATTGCTGTTGCACTCTAAACATCATGAGGTAGTATCTTGAATACAGCTTGCTTTTCAGAATTCCATGTCTCTAAATATACATGCAATATCTATACAGTTCCAACACACCCTGAATAGTCATGCACACTGCTTAACTCAAAATGCATAGAATAGAAAGCAATGCATTCAGCTCAAAAGAGTGTAGAACTGAATTTTCCTGAAAACTACTAGGTGATAACTTGATGTAAAGCTTATTATTCTTCTTACTATATGATTTAGAATAGTATGCAAATAATTTAATGAGTGTGCTACCAATGCTCGGGAAGTTACTGTCAGTTTCATTACGTTTTCTATTTAATGGAACTTAGCAGTCACTGAACTAAAGAAACATAATGTCTGTTCCTCTCTAATCATAATGAGATAGTATCTTGAATACAGCTTGCTTTTCTGTATTCTATGACTCTGAGCAAGATACATGCAATATCTATACAGTTCCAAGACACCCTGAATAGTCATGCACACTGCTTAGCTCAAAATGCATAGAATAGAAAGTAATGCATTCAGCTCAAAAGAGTGTAGAAATGAATTTTACTGAAAACAACCAGGTGATAACTTGATGTAAAGCTTATTAATTTTCTTACTATATGATTTAGAATAGTATGCAAACAATTTTATGAGTGTACTACCAATGGTCGAGAAGTTACTGTCAGTTTCATTACGTTTTCTATTTAATGGAACTTAGCAGTCACTGAACTAAAGAAACATAATGGCTGTTCCACTCTAAACTTCATGAGGTAGTGTCTTGAATACAGCTTGCTTTTCAGAATTCCATCTCTCTAAGATACATGCAATATCTATACAGTTCCAACACACCCTGAATAGTCATGCACACTGCTTAGCTCAAAATGCATAGAATAGAAAGTAATGCATTCAGCTCAAAAGAGTGTAGAACTGAATTTTCCTGAAAACTACTAGGTGATAACCTGATGTAAAGCTTATTATTTTTCTTCCTATATGATTTAGAGTAGTATGCAAACAATTTTATGAGTGTGCTACAATGATCGAGAAGATATTGTTTGTAAATTCAACTTTTTTACACAACAGTACATTAGCGTTTTCAGAACTGAACAAAGGTATTTAATGTTTCACTCCAAATGTTATGATATGGTTTGTTGAATTCACCTTGAGTTTGAGTATTCCATGGCTCTGATTAGGATACATATAATATCAATACAGATCCAACTCAACCTGCGTATTTATGTACACATTCATAACTCAAACGCATAGAAGGGAACGACATGCATTCAGCTGAATAGAGAGTAGAGTTGAATTTTGCTGAAAACAGCAGAAAGCTAACGATGTGACCCTTATTATTTTGCTTACCATGTGCTTTAGACCAGAGTGCAAACAATTTTTTGTGTGTGCTACCAATGGTCGAGAGGTTACTGTCAGTTTCATTACGTTTTCTATTTAATGGAACTTAGCGTTTACAGAACTAAGGAAACATATTGGCTGTTCCACTCTAAATTTCATGAGGTAGTATCTTGAATTCACCTTGCTTTTGAGTATTCCACGTCTCTCAGTAAGGTGCATAGAATATCTAGAAAGTTCCAATACACCCCGAATGGTTATGTACACATTCATAACTCAAAATGCATTGAATAGAAAGTAATGTATTCAGCTCAAAGGAATAGAGCTGAATTTTTCTGAAATCTACTAAATAACTTAATGTAAAGCATATTATTTTGCTTATTACATGATTTGCAGTAGTATGCAATCAATTTTATGAGTGTGCTAGCAATGTTCGAGAAGATACTTTCAGTAACATTACCTTTTGTACAGAATAGAATGTTAGCGTTTCTAGAACTAATGAAACATATTGGCTGTCCCACCCTAAATTTCTTATGGTAGTATCTTGAATACAGCTTGCTTTTCAGTATTCCATGTCTCTGAGCAAGATACATGCAATATGTATACAGTTCCAACACACCCTGAATAGTCATGCACACTGCTTAGCTCAAAATGCATAGAATAGAAAGTAATGCATTCAGATCAAAAGAGTGTAGAACTGAATTTTACTGAAAACAACCAGGTGATAACTTGATGTAAAGCTTATTAATTTTCTTACTATATGATTTAGAATAGTATGCAAACAATTTTATGAGTGTACTACCAATGGTCGAGAGGTTACTGTCAGTTTCATTACGTTTTCTATTTAATGGAACTTAGCGTTTACAGATCTATAGAAACATAATGGCTGTTGCACTCTAAACATCATGAGGTAGTATCTTGAATACAGCTTGCTTTTCAGAATTCCATGTCTCTAAATATACATGCAATATCTATACAGTTCCAACACACCCTGAATAGTCATGCACACTGCTTAACTCAAAATGCATAGAATAGAAAGCAATGCATTCAGCTCAAAAGAGTGTAGAACTGAATTTTCCTGAAAACTACTAGGTGATAACTTGATGTAAAGCTTATTATTCTTCTTACTATATGATTTAGAATAGTATGCAAATAATTTAATGAGTGTGCTACCAATGCTCGAGAAGTTACTGTCAGTTTCATTACGTTTTCTATTTAATGGAACTTAGCAGTCACTGAACTAAAGAAACATAATGGCTGTTCCTCTCTAATCATAATGAGATAGTATCTTGAATACAGCTTGCTTTTCTGTATTCTATGACACTGAGCAAGATACATGCAATATCTATACAGTTCCAACACACCCTGAATAGTCATGCACACTGCTTAGCTGAAAATGCATAGAATAGAAAGTAATGCATTCAGCTCAAAAGAGTGTAGAAATGAATTTTACTGAAAACAATCAGGTGATAACCTGATGTAAAGCTTATTATTTTTCTTCCTATATGATTTAGAGTAGTATGCAAACAATTTTATGAGTGTGCTACCAATGATAGAGAAGTTCCTTTTTGGAAATTCACATTATTTACACAACATTACATTAGCGTTTACAGAACAAAACAAAGTTATTGGATGTTTCACTCCAAATGTGATGAGATTGTTTGTTGAATTTACCTTGAATTTGTGTATTCCACGTCTCTCAGTAAGATACATACAGTATCTAGACAGTTCCAATACACCCCGAATGGTTATGTATACATTCATAACTCAAAATGCATTGAATAGAAAGTAATGTATTCAGCTCAAAGGTATAGAGCGGAATTTTTCTGAAATCTACTAGGTGATAACTTAATGTAAAGCTTATTATTTTGCTTATTACATGATTTGCAGTAGTATGCAATCAATTTTATGAGTGTGCTACCAATGTTCGAGAAGATACTTTCAGTAACATTACCTTTTGTACAGAATAGAATGTTAGCGTTTCTTGAACTAATGAAACATATTGGCTGTCCCACCCTAAATTTCTTATGGTAGTATCTTGAATACAGCTTGCTTTTCTGTATTCTATGTCTCTGAGCAAGATACATGCAATATCTATACAGTTCCAACACACCCTGAATAGTCATGCACACTGCTTAGCTCAAAATGCATAGAATAGAAAGTAATGCATTCAGCTCAATAGAGTGTAGAACTGAATTTTCCTGAAAACTACTAGGTGATTATTTGATGTAAAGCTTATTAATTTTCTTACTATATGATTTAGAATAGTATGCAAACAATTTTATGAGTGTACTACCAATGGTCGAGGTTACTGTGAGTTTCATTACGTTTTCTATTTAATGGAACTTAGCATTTACTGAACTAAAGAAACATAATGGCTGTTCCACTCTAAACCATGAGGTAGTATCTTGAATACAGCTGGCTTTTCAGTATTCCATGTCTCTGAGTAAGATACATGCAGTATCTATACTATTCCAACACACCCTGAATAGTCATGCACACTGCTTAGCTCAAAATGCATAGAATAGAAAGTACTGTATTCAGCTCAATAGAGTGTAGAACTGAATTTTCCTGAAAAGTACTAGGTGATAACTTGATGTAATGCTTAATATTTTTCTTACTATATAATTTAGAGTAGTATGCAAAGAATTTTATGAGTGTGCTACCAATGATAGAGGTTGCTTTTTGGAAGTTCACATTTTTTACACAACATTATATTAGCGTTTTCAGAACTGAACAAACGTATTTAATGTTTCACTCCAAATGTTATGATATGGATTGTTGAATTCACCTTGAGTTTGAGCATTCCATGGCTCTGATTAGGATATCAATAAAGATCCAACTCACCCTGCGTATTTATGTACACATTCATAACTCAAAACGCATAGAAGGGAACGACATGCATTCAGCTCAATAGAGAGTAGAGTTGAATTTTGCTGAAAACAGCAGAAAGCTAACAATGTGACCCTTATTATTTTGTTTACCATGTGCTCTAGACTAGAGTGCAAACAATTTTTTCTGTGTGCTACCAATGGTCGAGAGGTTACTGTCAGTTTCATTACGTTTTCTATTTAATGGAACTTAGCGTTTACAGAACTATAGAAACATAATGGCTGTTGCACTCTAAACATCATGAGGTAGTATCTTGAATACAGCTTGCTTTTCAGTATTCCATGTCTCTGAGCAAGATACATGCAATATCTATACAGTTCCAACACACCCTGAATAGTCATGCACACTGCTTAGCTGAAAATGCATAGAATAGAAAGTAATGCATTCAGCTCAAAAGAGTGTAGAACTGAATTTTCCTGAAAACTACTAGGTGATATCCTGATGTAAAGCTTATTATTTTTCTTCCTATATGATTTAGAGTAGTATGCAAACAATTTTATGAGTGTGCTACCAATGCTCGAGAAGTTACTCTCAGTTTCATTACGTTTTCTATTTAATGGAACTTTGATTTTACAGAACTAAAGAAACATATTGGTTGTTCCTCTCTAAACATAATGAGATAGTATCTTGAATACAGCTTGCTTTTCAGTATTCCATGTCTCTAAGCAAGATACATGCAATATCTATACAGTTCCAAGACACCCTGAATTGTCATGCACACTGCTTAGCTGAAAAAGCATAGAATAGAAAGTAATCGATTCAGCTCAAAAGAGTGTAGAACTGAATTTTCCTGAAAACAACCAGGTGATAACTTGATGTAAAGCTTATTAATTTTCTTACTATATGATTTAGAGTAGTATGCAAACAATTTAATGAGTGTGCTACCAATGCTCGAGAAGTTACTGTCAGTTTCATTACGTTTTCTATTTAATGGAACTTTGATTTTACAGAACTAAAGAAACATATTGGTTGTTCCTCTCTAAACATAATGAGATAGTATCTTGAATACAGCTTGCTTTTCAGAATTCCATGTCTCTGAGCAAGATACATGCAATATCTATACAGTTCCAACACACCCTGAATAGTCATGCACACTGCTTATCTCAAAATGCATCGAATAGAAAGTAATGCATTCAGCTCAAAAGAGTGTAGAACTGAATTTTCCTGAAAACTACTAGGTGATAACCTGATGGAAAGCTTATTATTTTTCTTCCTATATGATTTAGAGTAGTATGCAAACAATTTTATCAGTGTGCTACCAATGCTCGAGAAGTTACTGTCAGTTTCATTACGTTTTCTATTTAATGGAACTTTGATTTTACAGAACTAAAGAAACATATTGGTTGTTCCTCTCTAAACATAATGAGATTGTATCTTGAATACAGCTTGCTTTTCAGTATTCCATGTCTCTAAGCAAGATACATGCAATATCTATACAGTTCCTACACACCCTGAATAGTCATGCACACTGCTTAGCTGAAAATGCAGAGAATAAAAAGCAATCCATTCAGCTCAAAAGAGTGTAGAAATGAATTTTACTGAAAACAACCAGGTGATAACTTGATGTAAAGCTTATTAATTTTCTTACTATATGATTTAGAATAGTATGCAAACAATTTTATGAGTGTACTACCAATGGTCGAGAAGTTACTGTCAGTTTCATTACGTTTTCTATTTAATGGAACTTAGCAGTCACTGAACTAAAGAAACATAATGGCTGTTCCACTCTAAACTTCATGAGGTAGTATCTTGAATACAGCTTGCTTTTCAGAATTCCATGTCTCTAAGATACATGCAATATCTATACAATTCCAACACACCCTGAATAGTCATGCACACTGCTTAGCTCAAAATGCATAGAATAGAAAGTAATGCATTCAGCTCAAAAGAGTGCAGAACTGAATTTGCTTGAAAACTACTAGGTGATAACCTGATGGAAAGCTTATTATTTTTCTTCCTATATGATTTAGAGTAGTATGCAAACAATTTTATGAGTGTGCTACCAATGATAGTGAAGTTGCTTTTTGGAAATTCACATTATTTACACAACATTAGCATTTACAGAACAAAACAAAGTTATTGGATGTTTCACTCCAAATGTGATGAGATTGTTTGTTGAATTCACCTTGAATTTGAGTATTCCACGTCTCTCAGTAAGATACATACAATATCTAGACAGTTCCAATACACCCCGAATGGTTATGCACACATGCATAACTCAAAATGCATTGAAAAGAAAGTAATGTATTCAGCTCAAAGGAATAGAGCGGAATTTTTCTGAAATCTACTAGGTGATAACTTAATGTAAAGCTTATTATTTTTCTTATTACATGTTTTGCAGTAGTATGCAATCAATTTTATGAGTGTGCTACCAATGTTCGAGAAGATACTTTCAGTAACATTACCTTTTGTACAGAATAGAATGTTAGCGTTTCTAGAACTAATGAAACATATTGGCTGTCCCACCCTAAATTTCTTATGGTAGTATCTTGAATACAGCTTGCTTTTCAGTATTCCATGTCTCCGAGCAAGATACATGCAATATCTATACAGTTCCAACACACCCTGAATAGTCATGCACACTGCTTAGCTCAAAATGCATCGAATAGAAAGTAATGCATTCAGCTCAAAAGAGTGTAGAAATGAATTTTACTGAAAACAACCAGGTGATAACTGGATGTAAAGCTTATTAATTTTCTTACTATATGATTTAGAATAGTATGCAAACAATTTTATGAGTGTACTACCAATGGTCGAGAAGTTACTGTCAGTTTCATTACGTTTTCTATTTAATGGAACTTAGCAGTCACTGAACTAAAGAAACATAATGGCTGTTCCACTCTTAACTTCATGAGGTAGTATCTTGAATACAGCTTGCTTTTCAGAATTCCATGTCTCTAAGATACATGCAATATCTATACAGTTCCAACACACCCTGAATAGTCATGCACACTGCTTAGCTCAAAATGCATAGAATAGAAAGTAATGCATTCAGCTCAAAAGAGTGTAGAACTGAATTTTCCTGAAAACTACTAGGTGATAACCTGATGTAAAGCTTATTATTTTTCTTCCTATATGATTTAGAATAGTATGCAAACAATTTTATGAGTGTACTACCAATGGTCGAGAAGTTACTGTCAGTTTCATTACGTTTTCTATTTAATGGAACTTAGCAGTCACTGAACTAAAGAAACATAATGGCTGTTCCACTCTTAACTTCATGAGGTAGTATCTTGAATACAGCTTGCTTTTCAGAATTCCATGTCTCTAAGATACATGCAATATCTATACAGTTCCAACACACCCTGAATAGTCATGCACACTGCTGAGCTCAAAATGCATAGAATAGAAAGTAATGCATTCAGCTCAAAAGAGTGTAGAACTGAATTTTCCTGAAAACTACTAGGTGATAACCTGATGTAAAGCTTATTATTTTTCTTCCTATATGATTTAGAGTAGTATGCAAACAATTTTATGAGTGTGCTACCAATGCTCGAGAAGTTACTGTCAGTTTCATTACGTTTTCTATTTAATGGAACTTTGATTTTACAGAACTAAAGAAACATATTGGTTGTTCCTCTCTAAACATAATGAGATAGTATCTTGAATACAGCTTGCTTTTCAGTATTCCATGTCTCTAAGCAAGATACATGCAATATCTATACAGTTCCAAGACACCCTGAATAGTCATGCACACTGCTTAGCTGAAAATGCATAGAATAGAAAGTAATCTATTCAGCTCAAAAGAGTGTAGAAATGAATTTTACTGAAAACAACCAGGTGATAACTTGATGTAAAGCTTATTAATTTTCTTACTATATGATTTAGAATAGTATGCAAACAATTTTATGAGTGTACTACCAATGGTCGAGAAGTTACTGTCAGTTTCATTACGTTTTCTATTTAATGGAACTTAGCAGTCACTGAACTAAAGAAACATAATGGCTGTTCCACTCTAAACTTCATGAGGTAGTATCTTGAATACAGCTTGCTTTTCAAAATTCCATGTCTCTAAGATACATGCAATATCTATACAGTTCCAACACACCCTGAATAGTCATGCACACTGCTTAGCTCAAAATGCATCGAATAGAAAGTAATGCATTCAGCTCAAAAGAGTGTAGAACTGAATTTTCCTGAAAACTACGTGATAACCTGATGTAAAGCTTATTATTTTTCTTCCTATATGATTTAGAGTAGTATGCAAACAATTTTATGAGTGTGCTACCAATGCTCGAGAAGTTACTGTCAGTTTCATTACGTTTTCTATTTAATGGAACTTTGATTTTACAGAACTAAAGAAACATATTGGTTGTTCCTCTCTAAACATAATGAGATAGTATCTTGAATACAGCTTGCTTTTCAGTATTCCATGTCTCTAAGCAAGATACATGCAATATCTATACAGTTCCAAGACACCCTGAATAGTCATGCACACTGCTTAGCTGAAAATGCATAGAATAGAAAGTAATCCATTCAGCTCAAAAGAGTGTAGAAATGAATTTTACTGAAAACAACTAGGTGATAACTTGATGTAAAGCTTATTAATTTTCTTACTATATGATTTAGAATAGTATGCAAACAATTTTATGAGTGATAACTTAATGTGATAACTTAATGTGATAACTTAATGTAAATCTTATTATTTTTCTTATTACATGATTTGCAGTAGTATGCAATCAATTTTATGAGTGTACTACCAATGGTCGAGAAGTTACTGTCAGTTTCATTACGTTTTCTATTTAATGGAACTTAGCGTTTACAGAACTAAAGAAACATATTGGCTGTTCCACTCTAAATTTCATGAGGTAGTATCTTGAATTCACCTTGCTTTTGAGTATTCCACGTCTCTCAGTAAGATACATACAATATCTAGACAGTTCCAATACACCCCGAATGGTTAATGTGATAACTTAATGTGATAACTTGATGTAAAGCTTATTAATTTTCTTACTATATGATTTAGAATAGTATGCAAACAATTTTATGAGTGATAACTTAATGTGATAACTTAATGTGATAACTTAATGTAAATCTTATTATTTTTCTTATTACATGATTTGCAGTAGTATGCAATCAATTTTATGAGTGTACTACCAATGGTCGAGAAGTTACTGTCAGTTTCATTACGTTTTCTATTTAATGGAACTTAGCGTTTACAGAACTAAGGAAACATATTGGCTGTTCCACTCTAAATTTCATGAGGTAGTATCTTGAATTCACCTTGCTTTTGAGTATTCCACGTCTCTCAGTAAGATACATACAATATCTAGACAGTTCCAATACACCCCGAATGGTTATGTACACATTCATAACTCAAAATGCATTGAATAGAAAGTAATGTATTCAGCTCAAAGGAATAGAGCGGAATTTCTCTGAAATCTACGGTGATAACTTAATGTAAAGCTTATTATTTTTCTTATTACATGATTTGCAGTAGTATGCAATCAATTTTATGAGTGTGCAACCAATGTTCGAAAAGATACTTTCAGTAACACTACCTTTTGTACAGAATTGAATGTTACCGTTTCTAGAACTAATGTAACATATTGGCTGTCCCACCCTAAATTTCTTATGGTAGTATCTTGAATACAGCTTGCCTTTCAGTATTCCATGTCTCTGAGCAAGAAACATGCAATATCTATACAGTTCCAACACACCCTGAATAGTCATGCACACTGCTTAGCTGAAAATGGATAGAATAGAAAGTAATGCATTCAGCTCAAAAGAGTGTAGAACTGAATTTTACTGTAAACAACTAGGTGATAATTTGATGTAAAGCTTATTAATTTTCTTACTATATGATTTAGAATAGTATGCAAACAATTTTATGAGTGTACCACCAATGGTCGAGAAGTTACTGTCAGTTTCATTACGTTTTCTATTTAATGGAAATTAGCATTTACTGAACTAAAGAAACATAATGGCTGTTCCACTCTAAACCATGAGGTAGTATCTTGAATACAGCTGGCTTTTCAGTATTCCATGTCTCTGAGTAAGATACATGCAATATCTATACTATTCCAACACACGCTGAATAGTCATCCACACTGCCTAGCTCAAAATGCATAGAATAGAAAGTACTGCATTCAGCTCAATAGAGTGTAGAACTGAATTTTCCTGAAAACTACTAGGTGATAACTTGATGTAATGCTTATTATTTTTCTTACTATATAATTCAGAGTAGTATGCAAACAATTTTATGAGTGTGCTACCAATGATAGAGGTTGCTTTTTGGAAGTTCACATTTTTTACACAAGATTACATTAGCGTTTTCAGAACTGAACAAAAGTATTTAATGTTTCACTCCAAATGTTATGATATGGTTTGTTGAATTCACCTTGAGCTTTAGTATTCCATGGCTCTGATTAGGATATCAATAAAGATCCAACTCACACTGCGTATTTATGTACACATTCATAACTCAAAACGCAGAGAAGGGAACGACATGCATTCAGCTGAATAGAGAGTAGAGTTGAATTTTGCTGAAAACAGAAGAAAGCTAACAATGTGACCCTTATTATTTTGTTTACCATGTGCTCTAGAATAGAGTGCAAACAATTTTTTGTGTGTACTGCCAATGGTCCAGAGGTTACTGTCAGTTTCATTACGTTTTCTATTTAATGGAACTTAGCGTTTACAGAACTATAGAAACGTAATGGCTGTTGCACTCTAAAAATCATGAGGTAGTATCTTGAATACAGCTTGCTTTTCAGAATTCCATGTCTCTAAGATACATGCAATATCTATACAGTTCCAACACACCCTGAATAGTCATGCACACTGCTTAGCTGAAAATGCATAGAATAGAAAGTAATGCATTCAGCTCAAAAGAGTGTAGAACTGAATTTTCCTGAAAACTACTAGGTGATAACCTGATGTAAAGCTTATTATTTTTCTTCCTATATGATTTAGAGTAGTATGCAAACAATTTTATGAGTGTGCTACCAATGCTCGAGAAGTTACTGTCAGTTTCATTACGTTTTCTATTTAATGGAACTTTGATTTTACAGAACTAAAGAAACATATTGGTTGTTCCTCTCTAAACATAATGAGATAGTATCTTGAATACAGCTTGCTTTTCAGTATTCCATGTCTCTGAGCAAGATACTTGCAATATCTATACAGTTCCAACACACCCTGAATAGTCATGCACACTGCCTAGCTCAAAATGCATAGAATAGAAAGTAATGCATTCAGCTCAAAAGAGTGTAGAACTGAATTTTCCTGAAAACTACTAGGTGATAACCTGATGTAAAGCTTATTATTTTTCTTCCTATATGATTTAGAGTAGTATGCAAACAATTTTATGAGTGTGCTACCAATGCTCGAGAAGTTACTGTCAGTTTCATTACGTTTTCTATTTAATAGAACTTTGATTTTACAGAACTAATGAGACATTTTGGCTGTCCCACCCTAAATGTCTTATGGTAGTATCTTGAATACAGCTTGCTTTTCAGTATTCCATGTCTCTGAGCAAGATACATGCAATATCTATACAGTTCCAACACACCCTGAATAGTCATGCAGACTGCTTAGCTGAAAATGCATAGAATAGAAAGTAATCCATTCAGCTCAAAAGAGTGTAGAAATGAATTTTAATGAAAACAGCCAGGTGATAACTTGATGTAAAGCTTATTTATTTTCTTACTATATGATTTAGAATAGTATGCAAACAATTTTATGAGTGTACTACCAATGGTCGATAAGTTACTGTCAGTTTCATTACATTTTCTATTTAATGGAACTTAGCAGTCACTGAACTAAAGAATCATAATGGCTGTTCCAGCCTAAACTTCATGAGGTAGTATCTTGAATACAGCTTGCTTTTCAGAATTCCATGTCTCTAAGATACATGCAATATCTATACAGTTCCAACACACTCTGAATAGTCATGCACACTGCTTAGCTGAAAATGCATAGAATAGAAAGTAATGCATTCAGCTCAAAAGAGTGTAGAACTGAATTTTCCTGAAAACTACTAGGTGATAACCTGATGTAAAGCTTATTATTTTTCTTCCTATATGATTTAGAGTAGTATGCAAACAATTTTATGAGTGTGCTACCAATGCTCGAGAAGTTACTGTCAGTTTCATTACGTTTTCTATTTAATGGAACTTTGATTTTACAGAACTAAAGAAACACATTGGTTGTTCCTCTCTAAACATAATGAGATAGTATCTTGAATACAGCTTGCTTTTCAGTATTCCATGTCTCTGAGCAAGATACTTGCAATATCTATACAGTTCCAACACACCCTGAATAGTCATGCACACTGCCTAGCTCCAAATGCATAGAATAGAAAGTAATGCATTCAGCTCAAAAGAGTGTAGAACTGAATTTTCCTGAAAACTACTAGATGATAACCTGATGTAAAGCTTATTATTTTTCTTCCTATATGATTTAGAGTAGTATGCAAACAATTTTATGAGTGTGCTACCAATGCTCGAGAAGTTACTGTCAGTTTCATTACGTTTTCTATTTAATAGAACTTTGATTTTACAGAACTAATGAAACATATTGGCTGTCCCTCCCTAAATGTCTTATGGTAGCATCTTGAATACAGCTTGCTTTTCAGTATTCCATGTCTCCGAGCAAGATACATGCAATATCTATACTGTTCCAACACACCCTGAATAGTCATGCACACTGCTTAGCTCAAAATGCATCGAATAGAAAGTAATGCATTCAGCTCAAAAGAGTGTAGAAATGAATTTTACTGAAAACAACCAGGTGATAACTTGATGTAAAGCTTATTAATTTTCTTACTATATGTTTTAGAATAGTATGCAAACAATTTTATGAGTGTACTACCAATGGTCGAGAAGTTACTGTCAGTTTCATTACGTTTTCTATTTAATGGAACTTAGCAGTTACTGAACTAAAGAAACATAATGGCTGTTCCACTCTAAACTTCATGAGGTAGTATCTTGAATACAGCTTGCTTTTCAGAATTCCATGTCTCTAAGATACATGCAATATCTATACAGTTCCAACACACCCTGAATAGTCATGCACACTGCTCAGCTGAAAATGCATAGAATAGAAAGTAATGCAGTCAGCTCAAAAGAGTGTAGAAATGAATTTTACTGAAAACAACCAGGTGATAACTGGATGTAAAGCTTATTAATTTTCTTACTATATGATTTAGAATAGTATGCAAACAATTTTATGAGTGTGCTACCAATGCTCGAGAAGTTACTGTCAGTTTCATTACGTTTTCTATTTAATGGAACTTTGATTTTACAGAACTAAAGAAACATATTGGTTGTTCCTCTCTAAACATAATGAGATAGTATCTTGAATACAGCTTGCTTTTCAGTATTCCATGTCTCTAAGCAAGATACATGCAATATCTATACAGTTCCAAGACACCCTGAATAGTCATGCACACTGCTTAGCTGAAAATGCATAGAATAGAAAGTAATCCATTCAGCTCAAAAGAGTGTAGAAATGAACTTTACTGAAAACAACCAGGTGATAACTTGATGTAAAGCTTATTAATTTTCTTACTATATGATTTAGAATAGTATGCAAACAATTTTATGAGTGTACTACCAATGGTCGAGAAGTTACTGTCAGTTTCATTACGTTTTCTATTTAATGGAACTTAGCAGTCACTGAACTAAAGAAACATAATGGCTGTTCCACTCTAAACTTCATGAGGTAGTATCTTGAATACAGCTTGCTTTTCAAAATTCCATGTCTCTAAGATACATGCAATATCTATACAGTTCCAACACACCCTGAATAGTCATGCACACTGCTTAGCTCAAAATGCATCGAATAGAAAGTAATGCATTCAGCTCAAAAGAGTGTAGAACTGAATTTTCCTGAAAACTACTAGGTGATAACCTGATGTAAAGCTTATTATTTTTCTTCCTATATGATTTAGAGTAGTATGCAAACAATTTTATGAGTGTGCTACCAATGCTCGAGAAGTTACTGTCAGTTTCATTACGTTTTCTATTTAATGGAACTTTGATTTTACAGAACTAAAGAAACATATTGGTTGTTCCTCTCTAAACATAATGAGATAGTATCTTGAATACAGCTTGCTTTTCAGTATTCCATGTCTCTAAGCAAGATACATGCAATATCTATACAGTTCCAAGACACCCTGAATAGTCATGCACACTGCTTAGCTGAAAATGCATAGAATAGAAAGTAATCCATTCAGCTCAAAAGAGTGTAGAAATGAATTTTACTGAAAACAACTAGGTGATAACTTGATGTAAAGCTTATTAATTTTCTTACTATATGATTTAGAATAGTATGCAAACAATTTTATGAGTGTACTACCAATGGTCGAGAAGTTACTGTCAGTTTCATTACGTTTTCTATTTAATGGAACTTAGCAGTCACTGAACTAAAGAAACATAATGGGTGTTCCACTCTAAACTTCATGAGGTAGTATCTTGAATACAGCTTACTTTTCAGAATTCCATGTCTCTAAGATACATGCAATATCTATACAGTTCCAACACACCCTGAATAGTCATGCACACTGCTTAGCTCAAAATGCATCGAATAGAAAGTAATGCATTCAGCTCAAAAGAGTGTAGAACTGAATTTTCCTGAAAACTACTAGGTGATAACCTGATGTAAAGCTTATTATTTTTCTTCCTATATGATTTAGAGTAGTATGCAAACAATTTGATGAGTGTGCTACCAATGCTCGAGAAGTTACTGTCAGTTTCATTACGTTTTCTATTTAATGGAACTTAGCAGTCACTGAACTAAAGAAACATAATGGCTGTTCCTCTCTAAACATAATGAGATAGTATCTTGAATACAGCTTGCTTTTCAGTATTCCATGTCTCTGAGCAAGATACATGCAATATCTATACAGTTCCAACACACCCTGAATAGTCATGCACACTGCTTAGCTCAAAATGCATCGAATAGAAAGTAATGCATTCACCTCAAAAGAGTGTAGAACTGAATTTTCCTGAAAACGACTAGGTGATAACTTGATGTAAAGCTTATTAATTTTCTTACTATATGATTTAGAATAGTGTGCAAACAATTTTATGAGTATACTACCAATGGTCGAGAAGTTACTGTCAGTTTCATTACGTTTTCTATTTAATGGAACTTAGCAGTCACTGAACTAAAGAAACATAATGGCTGTTCCACTCTAAACTTCATGAGGTAGTATCTTGAATACAGCTTGCTTTTCAGAATTCCATGTCTCTAAGATACATGCAATATCTATACAGTTCCAACACACCCTGAATAGTCATGCACACTGCTTAGCTCAAAATGCATAGAATAGAAAGTAATGCATTCAGCTCAAAAGAGTGTAGAAATGAATTTTACTGAAAACAACCAGGTGATAACTGGATGTAAAGCTTATTAATTTTCTTACTATATGATTTAGAATAGTATGCAAACAATTTTATGAGTGTGCTACCAATGCTCGAGAAGTTACTGTCAGTTTCATTACGTTTTCTATTTAATGGAACTTTGATTTTACAGAACTAAAGAAACATATTGGTTGTTCCTCTCTAAACATAATGAGATAGTATCTTGAATACAGCTTGCTTTTCAGTATTCCATGTCTCTAAGCAAGATACATGCAATATCTATACAGTTCCAAGACACCCTGAATAGTCATGCACACTGCTTAGCTGAAAATGCATAGAATAGAAAGTAATCCATTCAGCTCAAAAGAGTGTAGAAATGAACTTTACTGAAAACAACCAGGTGATAACTTGATGTAAAGCTTATTAATTTTCTTACTATATGATTTAGAATAGTATGCAAACAATTTTATGAGTGTACTACCAATGGTCGAGAAGTTACTGTCAGTTTCATTACGTTTTCTATTTAATGGAACTTAGCAGTCACTGAACTAAAGAAACATAATGGCTGTTCCACTCTAAACTTCATGAGGTAGTATCTTGAATACAGCTTGCTTTTCAAAATTCCATGTCTCTAAGATACATGCAATATCTATACAGTTCCAACACACCCTGAATAGTCATGCACACTGCTTAGCTCAAAATGCATCGAATAGAAAGTAATGCATTCAGCTCAAAAGAGTGTAGAACTGAATTTTCCTGAAAACTACTAGGTGATAACCTGATGTAAAGCTTATTATTTTTCTTCCTATATGATTTAGAGTAGTATGCAAACAATTTTATGAGTGTGCTACCAATGCTCGAGAAGTTACTGTCAGTTTCATTACGTTTTCTATTTAATGGAACTTTGATTTTACAGAACTAAAGAAACATATTGGTTGTTCCTCTCTAAACATAATGAGATAGTATCTTGAATACAGCTTGCTTTTCAGTATTCCATGTCTCTAAGCAAGATACATGCAATATCTATACAGTTCCAAGACACCCTGAATAGTCATGCACACTGCTTAGCTGAAAATGCATAGAATAGAAAGTAATCCATTCAGCTCAAAAGAGTGTAGAAATGAATTTTACTGAAAACAACTAGGTGATAACTTGATGTAAAGCTTATTAATTTTCTTACTATATGATTTAGAATAGTATGCAAACAATTTTATGAGTGTACTACCAATGGTCGAGAAGTTACTGTCAGTTTCATTACGTTTTCTATTTAATGGAACTTAGCAGTCACTGAACTAAAGAAACATAATGGGTGTTCCACTCTAAACTTCATGAGGTAGTATCTTGAATACAGCTTACTTTTCAGAATTCCATGTCTCTAAGATACATGCAATATCTATACAGTTCCAACACACCCTGAATAGTCATGCACACTGCTTAGCTCAAAATGCATCGAATAGAAAGTAATGCATTCAGCTCAAAAGAGTGTAGAACTGAATTTTCCTGAAAACTACTAGGTGATAACCTGATGTAAAGCTTATTATTTTTCTTCCTATATGATTTAGAGTAGTATGCAAACAATTTGATGAGTGTGCTACCAATGCTCGAGAAGTTACTGTCAGTTTCATTACGTTTTCTATTTAATGGAACTTAGCAGTCACTGAACTAAAGAAACATAATGGCTGTTCCTCTCTAAACATAATGAGATAGTATCTTGAATACAGCTTGCTTTTCAGTATTCCATGTCTCTGAGCAAGATACATGCAATATCTATACAGTTCCAACACACCCTGAATAGTCATGCACACTGCTTAGCTCAAAATGCATCGAATAGAAAGTAATGCATTCACCTCAAAAGAGTGTAGAACTGAATTTTCCTGAAAACGACTAGGTGATAACTTGATGTAAAGCTTATTAATTTTCTTACTATATGATTTAGAATAGTGTGCAAACAATTTTATGAGTATACTACCAATGGTCGAGAAGTTACTGTCAGTTTCATTACGTTTTCTATTTAATGGAACTTAGCAGTCACTGAACTAAAGAAACATAATGGCTGTTCCACTCTAAACTTCATGAGGTAGTATCTTGAATACAGCTTGCTTTTCAGAATTCCATGTCTCTAAGATACATGCAATATCTATACAGTTCCAACACACCCTGAATAGTCATGCACACTGCTTAGCTCAAAATGCATAGAATAGAAAGTAATGCATTCAGCTCAAAAGAGTGTAGAACTGAATTTTCCTGAAAACTACTAGGTGATAACCTGATGTAAAGCTTATTATTTTTCTTCCTATATGATTTAGAGTAGTATGCAAACAATTTTATGAGTGTGCTACCAATGCTCGAGAAGTTACTGTCAGTTTCATTACGTTTTCTATTTAATGGAACTTTGATTTTACAGAACTAAAGAAACATATTGGTTGTTCCTCTCTAAACATAATGAGATAGTATCTTGAATACAGCTTGCTTTTCAGTATTCCATGTCTCTAAGCAAGATACATGCAATATCTATACAGTTCCAAGACACCCTGAATAGTCATGCACACTGCTTAGCTGAAAATGCATAGAATAGAAAGTAATCCATTCAGCTCAAAAGAGTGTAGAAATGAATTTTACTGAAAACAACTAGGTGATAACTTGATGTAAAGCTTATTAATTTTCTTACTATATGATTTAGAATAGTATGCAAACAATTTTATGAGTGTACTACCAATGGTCGAGAAGTTACTGTCAGTTTCATTACGTTTTCTATTTAATGGAACTTAGCAGTCACTGAACTAAAGAAACATAATGGGTGTTCCACTCTAAACTTCATGAGGTAGTATCTTGAATACAGCTTACTTTTCAGAATTCCATGTCTCTAAGATACATGCAATATCTATACAGTTCCAACACACCCTGAATAGTCATGCACACTGCTTAGCTCAAAATGCATCGAATAGAAAGTAATGCATTCAGCTCAAAAGAGTGTAGAACTGAATTTTCCTGAAAACTACTAGGTGATAACCTGATGTAAAGCTTATTATTTTTCTTCCTATATGATTTAGAGTAGTATGCAAACAATTTGATGAGTGTGCTACCAATGCTCGAGAAGTTACTGTCAGTTTCATTACGTTTTCTATTTAATGGAACTTAGCAGTCACTGAACTAAAGAAACATAATGGCTGTTCCTCTCTAAACATAATGAGATAGTATCTTGAATACAGCTTGCTTTTCAGTATTCCATGTCTCTGAGCAAGATACATGCAATATCTATACAGTTCCAACACACCCTGAATAGTCATGCACACTGCTTAGCTCAAAATGCATCGAATAGAAAGTAATGCATTCACCTCAAAAGAGTGTAGAACTGAATTTTCCTGAAAACGACTAGGTGATAACTTGATGTAAAGCTTATTAATTTTCTTACTATATGATTTAGAATAGTGTGCAAACAATTTTATGAGTATACTACCAATGGTCGAGAAGTTACTGTCAGTTTCATTACGTTTTCTATTTAATGGAACTTAGCAGTCACTGAACTAAAGAAACATAATGGCTGTTCCACTCTAAACTTCATGAGGTAGTATCTTGAATACAGCTTGCTTTTCAGAATTCCATGTCTCTAAGATACATGCAATATCTATACAGTTCCAACACACCCTGAATAGTCATGCACACTGCTTAGCTCAAAATGCATAGAATAGAAAGTAATGCATTCAGCTCAAAAGAGTGTAGAAATGAATTTTACTGAAAACAACCAGGTGATAACTGGATGTAAAGCTTATTAATTTTCTTACTATATGATTTAGAATAGTATGCAAACAATTTTATGAGTGTGCTACCAATGCTCGAGAAGTTACTGTCAGTTTCATTACGTTTTCTATTTAATGGAACTTTGATTTTACAGAACTAAAGAAACATATTGGTTGTTCCTCTCTAAACATAATGAGATAGTATCTTGAATACAGCTTGCTTTTCAGTATTCCATGTCTCTAAGCAAGATACATGCAATATCTATACAGTTCCAAGACACCCTGAATAGTCATGCACACTGCTTAGCTGAAAATGCATAGAATAGAAAGTAATCCATTCAGCTCAAAAGAGTGTAGAAATGAACTTTACTGAAAACAACCAGGTGATAACTTGATGTAAAGCTTATTAATTTTCTTACTATATGATTTAGAATAGTATGCAAACAATTTTATGAGTGTACTACCAATGGTCGAGAAGTTACTGTCAGTTTCATTACGTTTTCTATTTAATGGAACTTAGCAGTCACTGAACTAAAGAAACATAATGGCTGTTCCACTCTAAACTTCATGAGGTAGTATCTTGAATACAGCTTGCTTTTCAAAATTCCATGTCTCTAAGATACATGCAATATCTATACAGTTCCAACACACCCTGAATAGTCATGCACACTGCTTAGCTCAAAATGCATCGAATAGAAAGTAATGCATTCAGCTCAAAAGAGTGTAGAACTGAATTTTCCTGAAAACTACTAGGTGATAACCTGATGTAAAGCTTATTATTTTTCTTCCTATATGATTTAGAGTAGTATGCAAACAATTTTATGAGTGTGCTACCAATGCTCGAGAAGTTACTGTCAGTTTCATTACGTTTTCTATTTAATGGAACTTTGATTTTACAGAACTAAAGAAACATATTGGTTGTTCCTCTCTAAACATAATGAGATAGTATCTTGAATACAGCTTGCTTTTCAGTATTCCATGTCTCTAAGCAAGATACATGCAATATCTATACAGTTCCAAGACACCCTGAATAGTCATGCACACTGCTTAGCTGAAAATGCATAGAATAGAAAGTAATCCATTCAGCTCAAAAGAGTGTAGAAATGAATTTTACTGAAAACAACTAGGTGATAACTTGATGTAAAGCTTATTAATTTTCTTACTATATGATTTAGAATAGTATGCAAACAATTTTATGAGTGTACTACCAATGGTCGAGAAGTTACTGTCAGTTTCATTACGTTTTCTATTTAATGGAACTTAGCAGTCACTGAACTAAAGAAACATAATGGGTGTTCCACTCTAAACTTCATGAGGTAGTATCTTGAATACAGCTTACTTTTCAGAATTCCATGTCTCTAAGATACATGCAATATCTATACAGTTCCAACACACCCTGAATAGTCATGCACACTGCTTAGCTCAAAATGCATCGAATAGAAAGTAATGCATTCAGCTCAAAAGAGTGTAGAACTGAATTTTCCTGAAAACTACTAGGTGATAACCTGATGTAAAGCTTATTATTTTTCTTCCTATATGATTTAGAGTAGTATGCAAACAATTTGATGAGTGTGCTACCAATGCTCGAGAAGTTACTGTCAGTTTCATTACGTTTTCTATTTAATGGAACTTAGCAGTCACTGAACTAAAGAAACATAATGGCTGTTCCTCTCTAAACATAATGAGATAGTATCTTGAATACAGCTTGCTTTTCAGTATTCCATGTCTCTGAGCAAGATACATGCAATATCTATACAGTTCCAACACACCCTGAATAGTCATGCACACTGCTTAGCTCAAAATGCATCGAATAGAAAGTAATGCATTCACCTCAAAAGAGTGTAGAACTGAATTTTCCTGAAAACGACTAGGTGATAACTTGATGTAAAGCTTATTAATTTTCTTACTATATGATTTAGAATAGTGTGCAAACAATTTTATGAGTATACTACCAATGGTCGAGAAGTTACTGTCAGTTTCATTACGTTTTCTATTTAATGGAACTTAGCAGTCACTGAACTAAAGAAACATAATGGCTGTTCCACTCTAAACTTCATGAGGTAGTATCTTGAATACAGCTTGCTTTTCAGAATTCCATGTCTCTAAGATACATGCAATATCTATACAGTTCCAACACACCCTGAATAGTCATGCACACTGCTTAGCTCAAAATGCATAGAATAGAAAGTAATGCATTCAGCTCAAAAGAGTGTAGAACTGAATTTTACTGAAAACTACTAGGTGATAACCTGATGTAAAGCTTATTATTTTTCTTCCTATATGATTTAGAGTAGTATGCAAACAATTTTATGAGTGTGCTACCAATGCTCGAGAAGTTACTGTCAGTTTCATTACGTTTTCTATTTAATGGAACTTTGATTTTACAGAACTAAAGAAACATATTGGTTGTTCCTCTCTAAACATAATGAGATAGTATCTTGAATACAGCTTGCTTTTCAGTATTCCATGTCTCTGAGTAAGATACATGCAATATCTATACAGTTCCAACACACCCTGAATAGTCATGCACACTGCTTAGCTGAAAATGCATGGAATAGAAAGTAATGCATTCAGCTCAAAAGAGTGTAGAACTGAATTTTCCTGAAAACTACTAGGTGATAACCTGATGGAAAGCTTATTATTTTTCTTCCTATATGATTTAGAGTAGTATGCAAACAATTTTATGAGTGTGCTACCAATGCTCGAGAAGTTACTGTCAGTTTCATTACGTTTTCTATTAAATGGAACTTTGATTTTACAGAACTAAAGAAACATATTGGTTGTTCCTCTCTAAACATAATGAGATAGTATCTTGAATACAGCTTGCTTTTCAGTATTCCATGTCTCTAAGCAAGATACATGCAATATCTATACAGTTCCAACACACCCTGAATAGTCATGCACACTGCTTAGCTGAAAATGCATAGAATAGAAAGTAATCCATTCAGCTCAAAAGAGTGTAGAAATGAATTTTACTGAAAACAACCAGGTGATAACTTGATGTAAAGCTTATTAATTTTCTTACTATATGATTTAGAATAGTATGCAAACAATTTTATGAGTGTACTACCAATGGTCGAGAAGTTACTGTCAGTTTCATTACGTTTTCTATTTAATGGAACTTAGCAGTCACTGAACTAAAGAAACATAATGGCTGTTCCACTCTAAACTTCATGAGGTAGTATCTTGAATACAGCTTGCTTTTCAGAATTCCATGTCTCTAAGATACATGCAATATCTATACAGTTCCAACACACCCTGAATAGTCATGCACACTGCTTAGCTCAAAATGCATAGAATAGAAAGTAATGCATTCAGCTCAAGAGTGTAGAACTGAATTTTCCTGAAAACTACTAGGTGATAACCTGATGTAAAGCTTATTATTTTTCTTCCTATATGATTTAGAGTAGTATGCAAACAATTTTCTGAGTGTGCTACCAATGCTTGAGAAGTTACTGTCAGTTTCATTACGTTTTCTATTTAATGGAACTTTGATGTTACAGAACTAAAGAAACATATTGGTTGTTCCTCTCTAAACATAATGAGATAGTATCTTGAATACAGCTTGTTTTTCAGTATTCCATGTCTCTAAGCAAGATACATGCAATATCTATACAGTTCCAACACACCCTGAATAGTCATGCACACTGCTTAGCTGAAAATGCATAGAATAGAACGTAATCCATTCAGCTCAAAAGAGTGTAGAAATGAATTTTACTGAAAACAACCAGGTGATAACTTGATGTAAAGCTTATTAATTTTCTTACTATATGATTTAGAATAGTATGCAAACAATTTTATGAGTGTACTACCAATGGTCGAGAAGTTACTGTCAGTTTCATTACGTTTTCTATTTAATGGAACTTAGCAGTCACTGAACTAAAGAAACATAATGGCTGTTCCACTCTACACTTCATGAGGTAGTATCTTGAATACAGCTTGCTTTTCAGCATTCCATGTCTCTAAGATACATGCAATATCTATACAGTTCCAACACACCCTGAATAGTCATGCACACTGCTTAGCTCAAAATGCATAGAATAGAAAGTAATGCATTCAGCTCAAAAGAGTGTAGAACTGAATTTTCCTGAAAACAGCCAGGTGATAACTTGATGTAAAGCTTATTAATTTTCTTACTATATGATTTAGAATAGTATGCAAACAATTTTATGAGTGTACTACCAATGGTAGAGAAGTTACTGTCAGTTTCATTACATTTTCTATTTAATGGAACTTAGCAGTCACTGAACTAAAGAAACATAATGGCTGTTCCACTCTAAACTTCATGAGGTAGTATCTTGAATACAGCTTGCTTTTCAGAATTCCATGTCTCTAAGATACATGCAATATCTATACAGTTCCAACACACCCTGAATAGTCATGCACACTGCTTAGCTCAAAATGCATAGAATAGAAAGTAATGCATTCAGCTGAAAAGAGTGTAGAAATGAATTTTACTGAAAACAACCAGGTGATAACTTGATGTAAAGCTTATTAATTTTCTTACTATATGATTTAGAATAGTATGCAAACAATTTTATGAGTGTACTACCAATGGTCGAGAAGTTACTGTCAGTTTCATTACGTTTTCTATTTAATGGAACTTTGATTTTGCAGAACTAAAGAAACATATTGGTTGTTCCTCTCTAAACATAATGAGATTGTATCTTGAATACAGCTTGCTTTTCAGTATTCCATGTCTCTAAGCAAGATACATGCAATATCTATACAGTTCCAACACACCCTGAATAGTCATGCACACTGCTTAGCTGAAAATGCATAGAATAGAAAGTAATGCATTCAGCTCCAAAGAGTGTAGAAATGAATTTTACTGAAAACAACCAGGTGATAACTTGATGTAAAGCTTATTAATTTTCTTACTATATGATTTAGAGTAGTATGCAAACAATTTTATGAGTGTACTACCAATGGTCGAGAAGTTACCGTCAGTTTCATTACGTTTTCTATTTAATGGAACTTTGATTTTGCAGAACTAAAGAAACATATTGGTTGTTCCTCTCTACACATAATGAGATTGTATCTTGAATACAGCTTGCTTTCAGTATTCCATGTCTCTAAGCAAGATACATGCAATATCTATACAGTTCCTACACACCCTGAATAGTCATGCACACTGCTTAGCTGAAAATGCAGAGAATAAAAAGTAATCCATTCAGCTCAAAAGAGTGTAGAAATGAATTTTTCTGAAAACAACCAGGTGATAACTTGATGTAAAGCTTATTAATTTTCTTACTATATGATTTAGAATAGTATGCAAACAATTTTATGAGTGTACTACCAATGGTCGAGAAGTTACTGTCAGTTTCCTTACGTTTTCTATTTAATGGAACTTAGCAGTCACTGAACTAAAGAAACATAATGGCTGTTCCGCTCTAAACTTCATGAGGTAGTATCTTGAATACAGCTTGCTTTTCAGAATTCCATGTCTCTAAGATACATGCTATATCTATACAATTCCAACACACCCTGAATAGTCATGCACACTGCTTAGCTCAAAATGCATAGAATAGAAAGTAATGCATTCAGCTCAAAAGAGTGTAGAACTGAATTTGCCTGAAAACTACTAGGTGATAACCTGATGGAAAGCTTATTATTTTTCTTCCTATATGATTTAGAGTAGTATGCAAACAATTTTATGAGTGTGCTACCAATGATAGAGAAGTTGCTTTTTGGAAATTCACATTATTTACACAACATTACATTAGCGTTTACAGAAGAAAACAAAGTTATTGGATGTTTCACTCCAAATGTGATGAGATTGTTTGCTGAATTCACCTTGAATTTGAGTATTCCACGTCTCTCAGTAAGATACATACAATATCTAGACAGTTCCAATACACCCCGAATGGTTATGTACACATGCATAACTCAAAATGCATTGAAAAGAAAGTAATGTATTCAGCTCAAAGGAACAGAGCGGAATTTTTCTGAAATCTACTAGGTGATAACTTAATGTAAAGCTTATTATTTTTCTTATTACATGTTTTGCAGTAGTATGCAATGAATTTTATGAGTGTGCTACCAATGTTCGAGAAGATACTTTCAGTAACATTACCTTTTGTACAGAATAGAATGATAGCGTTTCTAGAACTAATGAAACATATAGGCTGTCCCACCCTAAATATCTTATGGTAGTATCTTGAATACAGCTTTCTTTTCAGTATTCCATGTCTCCGAGCAAGATACATGCAATATCTATACAGTTCCAACACACCCTGAATAGTCATGCACACTGCTTAGCTCAAAATGCATCGAATAGAAAGTAATGCAGTGAGCTCAAAAGAGTGTAGAAATGAATGTTACTGAAAACAACCAGGTGATAACTTGATGTAAAGCTTATTAATTTTCTTACTATATGATTTAGAATAGTATGCAAACAATTTTATGAGTGTACTACCAATGGTCGAGAAGTTACTGTCAGTTTCATTACGTTTTCTATTTAATGGAACTTAGCAGTCACTGAACTAAAGAAACATAATGGCTGTTCCACTCTAAACTTCATGAGGTAGTATCTTGAATACAGCTTGCTTTTCAGAATTCCATGTCTCTAAGATACATGCAATATCTATACAGTTCCAACACACCCTGAATAGTCATGCACACTGCTTAGCTCAAAATGCATAGAATAGAAAGTAATGCATTCAGCTCAAAAGAGTGTAGAACTGAATTTTCCTGAAAACTACTAGGTGATAACCTGATGTAAAGCTTATTATTTTTCTTCCTATATGATTTAGAGTAGTATGCAAACAATTTTATGAGTGTGCTACCAATGCTCGAGAAGTTACTGTCAGTTTCATTACGTTTTCTATTTAATGGAACTTTGATTTTACAGAACTAAAGAAACATATTGGTTGTTCCTCTCTAAACATAATGAGATAGTATCTTGAATACAGCTTGCTTTTCAGTATTCCATGTCTCTAAGCAAGATACATGCAATATCTATACAGTTCCAAGACACCCTGAATAGTCATGCACACTGCTTAGCTGAAAATGCATAGAATAGAAAGTAATCCATTCAGCTCAAAAGAGTGTAGAAATGAATTTTACTGAAAACAACTAGGTGATAACTTGATGTAAAGCTTATTAATTTTCTTACTATATGATTTAGAATAGTATGCAAACAATTTTATGAGTGTACTACCAATGGTCGAGAAGTTACTGTCAGTTTCATTACGTTTTCTATTTAATGGAACTTAGCAGTCACTGAACTAAAGAAACATAATGGGTGTTCCACTCTAAACTTCATGAGGTAGTATCTTGAATACAGCTTACTTTTCAGAATTCCATGTCTCTAAGATACATGCAATATCTATACAGTTCCAACACACCCTGAATAGTCATGCACACTGCTTAGCTCAAAATGCATCGAATAGAAAGTAATGCATTCAGCTCAAAAGAGTGTAGAACTGAATTTTCCTGAAAACTACTAGGTGATAACCTGATGTAAAGCTTATTATTTTTCTTCCTATATGATTTAGAGTAGTATGCAAACAATTTGATGAGTGTGCTACCAATGCTCGAGAAGTTACTGTCAGTTTCATTACGTTTTCTATTTAATGGAACTTAGCAGTCACTGAACTAAAGAAACATAATGGCTGTTCCTCTCTAAACATAATGAGATAGTATCTTGAATACAGCTTGCTTTTCAGTATTCCATGTCTCTGAGCAAGATACATGCAATATCTATACAGTTCCAACACACCCTGAATAGTCATGCACACTGCTTAGCTCAAAATGCATCGAATAGAAAGTAATGCATTCACCTCAAAAGAGTGTAGAACTGAATTTTCCTGAAAACGACTAGGTGATAACTTGATGTAAAGCTTATTAATTTTCTTACTATATGATTTAGAATAGTGTGCAAACAATTTTATGAGTATACTACCAATGGTCGAGAAGTTACTGTCAGTTTCATTACGTTTTCTATTTAATGGAACTTAGCAGTCACTGAACTAAAGAAACATAATGGCTGTTCCACTCTAAACTTCATGAGGTAGTATCTTGAATACAGCTTGCTTTTCAGAATTCCATGTCTCTAAGATACATGCAATATCTATACAGTTCCAACACACCCTGAATAGTCATGCACACTGCTTAGCTCAAAATGCATAGAATAGAAAGTAATGCATTCAGCTCAAAAGAGTGTAGAAATGAATTTTACTGAAAACAACCAGGTGATAACTGGATGTAAAGCTTATTAATTTTCTTACTATATGATTTAGAATAGTATGCAAACAATTTTATGAGTGTGCTACCAATGCTCGAGAAGTTACTGTCAGTTTCATTACGTTTTCTATTTAATGGAACTTTGATTTTACAGAACTAAAGAAACATATTGGTTGTTCCTCTCTAAACATAATGAGATAGTATCTTGAATACAGCTTGCTTTTCAGTATTCCATGTCTCTAAGCAAGATACATGCAATATCTATACAGTTCCAAGACACCCTGAATAGTCATGCACACTGCTTAGCTGAAAATGCATAGAATAGAAAGTAATCCATTCAGCTCAAAAGAGTGTAGAAATGAACTTTACTGAAAACAACCAGGTGATAACTTGATGTAAAGCTTATTAATTTTCTTACTATATGATTTAGAATAGTATGCAAACAATTTTATGAGTGTACTACCAATGGTCGAGAAGTTACTGTCAGTTTCATTACGTTTTCTATTTAATGGAACTTAGCAGTCACTGAACTAAAGAAACATAATGGCTGTTCCACTCTAAACTTCATGAGGTAGTATCTTGAATACAGCTTGCTTTTCAAAATTCCATGTCTCTAAGATACATGCAATATCTATACAGTTCCAACACACCCTGAATAGTCATGCACACTGCTTAGCTCAAAATGCATCGAATAGAAAGTAATGCATTCAGCTCAAAAGAGTGTAGAACTGAATTTTCCTGAAAACTACTAGGTGATAACCTGATGTAAAGCTTATTATTTTTCTTCCTATATGATTTAGAGTAGTATGCAAACAATTTTATGAGTGTGCTACCAATGCTCGAGAAGTTACTGTCAGTTTCATTACGTTTTCTATTTAATGGAACTTTGATTTTACAGAACTAAAGAAACATATTGGTTGTTCCTCTCTAAACATAATGAGATAGTATCTTGAATACAGCTTGCTTTTCAGTATTCCATGTCTCTAAGCAAGATACATGCAATATCTATACAGTTCCAAGACACCCTGAATAGTCATGCACACTGCTTAGCTGAAAATGCATAGAATAGAAAGTAATCCATTCAGCTCAAAAGAGTGTAGAAATGAATTTTACTGAAAACAACTAGGTGATAACTTGATGTAAAGCTTATTAATTTTCTTACTATATGATTTAGAATAGTATGCAAACAATTTTATGAGTGTACTACCAATGGTCGAGAAGTTACTGTCAGTTTCATTACGTTTTCTATTTAATGGAACTTAGCAGTCACTGAACTAAAGAAACATAATGGGTGTTCCACTCTAAACTTCATGAGGTAGTATCTTGAATACAGCTTACTTTTCAGAATTCCATGTCTCTAAGATACATGCAATATCTATACAGTTCCAACACACCCTGAATAGTCATGCACACTGCTTAGCTCAAAATGCATCGAATAGAAAGTAATGCATTCAGCTCAAAAGAGTGTAGAACTGAATTTTCCTGAAAACTACTAGGTGATAACCTGATGTAAAGCTTATTATTTTTCTTCCTATATGATTTAGAGTAGTATGCAAACAATTTGATGAGTGTGCTACCAATGCTCGAGAAGTTACTGTCAGTTTCATTACGTTTTCTATTTAATGGAACTTAGCAGTCACTGAACTAAAGAAACATAATGGCTGTTCCTCTCTAAACATAATGAGATAGTATCTTGAATACAGCTTGCTTTTCAGTATTCCATGTCTCTGAGCAAGATACATGCAATATCTATACAGTTCCAACACACCCTGAATAGTCATGCACACTGCTTAGCTCAAAATGCATCGAATAGAAAGTAATGCATTCACCTCAAAAGAGTGTAGAACTGAATTTTCCTGAAAACGACTAGGTGATAACTTGATGTAAAGCTTATTAATTTTCTTACTATATGATTTAGAATAGTGTGCAAACAATTTTATGAGTATACTACCAATGGTCGAGAAGTTACTGTCAGTTTCATTACGTTTTCTATTTAATGGAACTTAGCAGTCACTGAACTAAAGAAACATAATGGCTGTTCCACTCTAAACTTCATGAGGTAGTATCTTGAATACAGCTTGCTTTTCAGAATTCCATGTCTCTAAGATACATGCAATATCTATACAGTTCCAACACACCCTGAATAGTCATGCACACTGCTTAGCTCAAAATGCATAGAATAGAAAGTAATGCATTCAGCTCAAAAGAGTGTAGAACTGAATTTTACTGAAAACTACTAGGTGATAACCTGATGTAAAGCTTATTATTTTTCTTCCTATATGATTTAGAGTAGTATGCAAACAATTTTATGAGTGTGCTACCAATGCTCGAGAAGTTACTGTCAGTTTCATTACGTTTTCTATTTAATGGAACTTTGATTTTACAGAACTAAAGAAACATATTGGTTGTTCCTCTCTAAACATAATGAGATAGTATCTTGAATACAGCTTGCTTTTCAGTATTCCATGTCTCTGAGTAAGATACATGCAATATCTATACAGTTCCAACACACCCTGAATAGTCATGCACACTGCTTAGCTGAAAATGCATGGAATAGAAAGTAATGCATTCAGCTCAAAAGAGTGTAGAACTGAATTTTCCTGAAAACTACTAGGTGATAACCTGATGGAAAGCTTATTATTTTTCTTCCTATATGATTTAGAGTAGTATGCAAACAATTTTATGAGTGTGCTACCAATGCTCGAGAAGTTACTGTCAGTTTCATTACGTTTTCTATTAAATGGAACTTTGATTTTACAGAACTAAAGAAACATATTGGTTGTTCCTCTCTAAACATAATGAGATAGTATCTTGAATACAGCTTGCTTTTCAGTATTCCATGTCTCTAAGCAAGATACATGCAATATCTATACAGTTCCAACACACCCTGAATAGTCATGCACACTGCTTAGCTGAAAATGCATAGAATAGAAAGTAATCCATTCAGCTCAAAAGAGTGTAGAAATGAATTTTACTGAAAACAACCAGGTGATAACTTGATGTAAAGCTTATTAATTTTCTTACTATATGATTTAGAATAGTATGCAAACAATTTTATGAGTGTACTACCAATGGTCGAGAAGTTACTGTCAGTTTCATTACGTTTTCTATTTAATGGAACTTAGCAGTCACTGAACTAAAGAAACATAATGGCTGTTCCACTCTAAACTTCATGAGGTAGTATCTTGAATACAGCTTGCTTTTCAGAATTCCATGTCTCTAAGATACATGCAATATCTATACAGTTCCAACACACCCTGAATAGTCATGCACACTGCTTAGCTCAAAATGCATAGAATAGAAAGTAATGCATTCAGCTCAAGAGTGTAGAACTGAATTTTCCTGAAAACTACTAGGTGATAACCTGATGTAAAGCTTATTATTTTTCTTCCTATATGATTTAGAGTAGTATGCAAACAATTTTCTGAGTGTGCTACCAATGCTTGAGAAGTTACTGTCAGTTTCATTACGTTTTCTATTTAATGGAACTTTGATGTTACAGAACTAAAGAAACATATTGGTTGTTCCTCTCTAAACATAATGAGATAGTATCTTGAATACAGCTTGTTTTTCAGTATTCCATGTCTCTAAGCAAGATACATGCAATATCTATACAGTTCCAACACACCCTGAATAGTCATGCACACTGCTTAGCTGAAAATGCATAGAATAGAACGTAATCCATTCAGCTCAAAAGAGTGTAGAAATGAATTTTACTGAAAACAACCAGGTGATAACTTGATGTAAAGCTTATTAATTTTCTTACTATATGATTTAGAATAGTATGCAAACAATTTTATGAGTGTACTACCAATGGTCGAGAAGTTACTGTCAGTTTCATTACGTTTTCTATTTAATGGAACTTAGCAGTCACTGAACTAAAGAAACATAATGGCTGTTCCACTCTACACTTCATGAGGTAGTATCTTGAATACAGCTTGCTTTTCAGCATTCCATGTCTCTAAGATACATGCAATATCTATACAGTTCCAACACACCCTGAATAGTCATGCACACTGCTTAGCTCAAAATGCATAGAATAGAAAGTAATGCATTCAGCTCAAAAGAGTGTAGAACTGAATTTTCCTGAAAACAGCCAGGTGATAACTTGATGTAAAGCTTATTAATTTTCTTACTATATGATTTAGAATAGTATGCAAACAATTTTATGAGTGTACTACCAATGGTAGAGAAGTTACTGTCAGTTTCATTACATTTTCTATTTAATGGAACTTAGCAGTCACTGAACTAAAGAAACATAATGGCTGTTCCACTCTAAACTTCATGAGGTAGTATCTTGAATACAGCTTGCTTTTCAGAATTCCATGTCTCTAAGATACATGCAATATCTATACAGTTCCAACACACCCTGAATAGTCATGCACACTGCTTAGCTCAAAATGCATAGAATAGAAAGTAATGCATTCAGCTGAAAAGAGTGTAGAAATGAATTTTACTGAAAACAACCAGGTGATAACTTGATGTAAAGCTTATTAATTTTCTTACTATATGATTTAGAATAGTATGCAAACAATTTTATGAGTGTACTACCAATGGTCGAGAAGTTACTGTCAGTTTCATTACGTTTTCTATTTAATGGAACTTTGATTTTGCAGAACTAAAGAAACATATTGGTTGTTCCTCTCTAAACATAATGAGATTGTATCTTGAATACAGCTTGCTTTTCAGTATTCCATGTCTCTAAGCAAGATACATGCAATATCTATACAGTTCCAACACACCCTGAATAGTCATGCACACTGCTTAGCTGAAAATGCATAGAATAGAAAGTAATGCATTCAGCTCCAAAGAGTGTAGAAATGAATTTTACTGAAAACAACCAGGTGATAACTTGATGTAAAGCTTATTAATTTTCTTACTATATGATTTAGAGTAGTATGCAAACAATTTTATGAGTGTACTACCAATGGTCGAGAAGTTACCGTCAGTTTCATTACGTTTTCTATTTAATGGAACTTTGATTTTGCAGAACTAAAGAAACATATTGGTTGTTCCTCTCTACACATAATGAGATTGTATCTTGAATACAGCTTGCTTTCAGTATTCCATGTCTCTAAGCAAGATACATGCAATATCTATACAGTTCCTACACACCCTGAATAGTCATGCACACTGCTTAGCTGAAAATGCAGAGAATAAAAAGTAATCCATTCAGCTCAAAAGAGTGTAGAAATGAATTTTTCTGAAAACAACCAGGTGATAACTTGATGTAAAGCTTATTAATTTTCTTACTATATGATTTAGAATAGTATGCAAACAATTTTATGAGTGTACTACCAATGGTCGAGAAGTTACTGTCAGTTTCCTTACGTTTTCTATTTAATGGAACTTAGCAGTCACTGAACTAAAGAAACATAATGGCTGTTCCGCTCTAAACTTCATGAGGTAGTATCTTGAATACAGCTTGCTTTTCAGAATTCCATGTCTCTAAGATACATGCTATATCTATACAATTCCAACACACCCTGAATAGTCATGCACACTGCTTAGCTCAAAATGCATAGAATAGAAAGTAATGCATTCAGCTCAAAAGAGTGTAGAACTGAATTTGCCTGAAAACTACTAGGTGATAACCTGATGGAAAGCTTATTATTTTTCTTCCTATATGATTTAGAGTAGTATGCAAACAATTTTATGAGTGTGCTACCAATGATAGAGAAGTTGCTTTTTGGAAATTCACATTATTTACACAACATTACATTAGCGTTTACAGAAGAAAACAAAGTTATTGGATGTTTCACTCCAAATGTGATGAGATTGTTTGCTGAATTCACCTTGAATTTGAGTATTCCACGTCTCTCAGTAAGATACATACAATATCTAGACAGTTCCAATACACCCCGAATGGTTATGTACACATGCATAACTCAAAATGCATTGAAAAGAAAGTAATGTATTCAGCTCAAAGGAACAGAGCGGAATTTTTCTGAAATCTACTAGGTGATAACTTAATGTAAAGCTTATTATTTTTCTTATTACATGTTTTGCAGTAGTATGCAATGAATTTTATGAGTGTGCTACCAATGTTCGAGAAGATACTTTCAGTAACATTACCTTTTGTACAGAATAGAATGATAGCGTTTCTAGAACTAATGAAACATATAGGCTGTCCCACCCTAAATATCTTATGGTAGTATCTTGAATACAGCTTTCTTTTCAGTATTCCATGTCTCCGAGCAAGATACATGCAATATCTATACAGTTCCAACACACCCTGAATAGTCATGCACACTGCTTAGCTCAAAATGCATCGAATAGAAAGTAATGCAGTGAGCTCAAAAGAGTGTAGAAATGAATGTTACTGAAAACAACCAGGTGATAACTTGATGTAAAGCTTATTAATTTTCTTACTATATGATTTAGAATAGTATGCAAACAATTTTATGAGTGTACTACCAATGGTCGAGAAGTTACTGTCAGTTTCATTACGTTTTCTATTTAATGGAACTTAGCAGTCACTGAACTAAAGAAACATAATGGCTGTTCCACTCTAAACTTCATGAGGTAGTATCTTGAATACAGCTTGCTTTTCAGAATTCCATGTCTCTAAGATACATGCAATATCTATACAATTCCAACACACCCTGAATAGTCATGCACACTGCTTAGCTCAAAATGCATAGAATAGAAAGTAATGCATTCAGCTGAAAAGAGTGTAGAACTGAATTTGCCTGAAAACTACTAGGTGATAACCTGATGGAAAGCTTATTATTTTTCTTCCTATATGATTTAGAGTAGTATGCAAACAATTTTATGAGTGTGCTACCAATGATAGTGAAGTTGCTTTTTGGAAATTCTCATTATTTACACAACATTACATTAGCGTTTACAGAACAAAACAAAGTTATTGGATGTTTCACTCCAAATGTGATGAGATTGTTTGTTGAATTCACCTTGAATTTGAGTATTCCACGTCTCTCAGTAAGATACATACAATATCTAGACAGTTCCAATACACCCCGAATGGTTATGTACACATTCATAACTCAAAATGCATTGAAAAGAAAGTAATGTATTCAGCTCAAAGGAATAGAGCGGAATTTTTCTGAAATCTACTAGGTGATAACTTAATGTAAAGCTTATTATTTTTCTTATTACATGTTTTGCAGTAGTATGCAATGAATTTTATGAGTGTGCTACCAATGTTCGAGAAGATACTTTCAGTAACATTACCTTTTGTACAGAATAGAATGTTAGCGTTTCTAGAACTAATGAAACATATTGGCTGTCCCACCCTAAATATCTTATGGTAGTATCTTGAATACAGCTTTCTTTTCAGTATTCCATGTCTCCGAGCAAGATACATGCAATATCTATACAGTTCCAACACACCCTGAATAGTCATGCACACTGCTTAGCTGAAAATGCATAGAATAGAAAGTAATCCATTCAGCTCAAAAGAGTGTAGAAATGAATTTTACTGAAAACAACCAGGTGATATCTTGATGTAAAGCTTATTAATTTTCTTACTATATGATTTAGAATAGTATGCAAACAATTTTATGAGTCTACTACCAATGGTCGAGAAGTTACTGTCAGTTTCTTTACGTTTTCTATTTAATGGAACTTAGCAGTCACTGAACTAAAGAAACATAATGGCTGTTCCACACTAAACTTCATGAGGTAGTATCTTGAATACAGCTTGCTTTTCAGAATTCCATGTCTCTAAGATACATGCAATATCTATACAGTTCCAACACACCCTGAATAGTCATGCACACTGCTCAGCTGAAAATGCATAGAATAGAAAGTAATGCATTCAGCTCAAAAGAGTGTAGAACTGAATTTTCCTGAAAACTACTAGGTGATAACCTGATGTAAAGCTTATTATTTTTCTTCCTATATGATTTAGAGTAGTATGCAAACAATTTTATGAGTGTGCTACCAATGCTCGAGAAGTTACTGTCAGTTTCATTACGTTTTCTATTTAATGGAACTTTGATTTTACAGAACTAAAGAAACATATTGGTTGTTCCTCTCTAAACATAATGAGATAGTATCTTGAATACAGCTTGCTTTTCAGTATTCCATGTCTCTAAGCAAGATACATGCAATATCTATACAGTTCCAAGACACCCTGAATAGTCATGAACACTGCTTAGCTGAAAATGCATAGAATAGAAAGTAATCCATTCAGCTCAAAAGAGTGTAGAAATGAATTTTACTAAAAACAACCAGGTGATAACTTGATGTAAAGCTTATTAATTTTCTTACTATATGATTTAGAATAGTATGCAAACAATTTTATGAGTGTACTACCAATGGTCGAGAAGTTACTGTCAGTTTCATTACGTTTTCTATTTAATGGAACTTAGCAGTCACTGAACTAAAGAAACATAATGGCTGTTCCACTCTAAACTTCATGAGGTAGTATCTTGAATACAGCTTGCTTTTCAGACTTCCATGTCTCTAAGATACATGCAATATCTATACAGTTCCAACACACCCTGAATAGTCATGCACACTGCTTAGCTCAAAATGCATAGAATAGAAAGTAATGCATTCAGCTCAAAAGAGTGTAGAACTGAATTTTCCTGAAAACTACTAGGTGATAGCCTGATGTAAAGCTTATTATTTTTCTTCCTATATGATTTAGAGTAGTATGCAAACAATTTTATGAGTGTGCTACCAATGCTCGAGAAGTTACTGTCAGTTTCATTACGTTTTCTATTTAATGGAACTTTGATTTTACAGAACTAAAGAAACATATTGGTTGTTCCTCTCTAAACATAATGAGATAGTATCTTGAATACAGCTTGCTTTTCAGTATTCCATGTCTCTGAGCAAGATACATGCAATATCTATACAGTTCCAACACACCCTGAATAGTCATGCTCACTGCTTAGCTGAAAATGCATGGAATAGAAAGTAATGCATTCAGCTCAAAAGAGTGTAGAACTGAATTTTCCTGAAAACTACTAGGTGATAACCTGATGGAAAGCTTATTATTTTTCTTCCTATATGATTTAGAGTAGTATGCAAACAATTTTCTGAGTGTGCTACCAATGCTTGAGAAGTTACTGTCAGTTTCATTACGTTTTCTATTTAATGGAACTTTGATGTTACAGAACTAAAGAAACATATTGGTTGTTCCTCTCTAAACATAATGAGATAGTATCTTGAATACAGCTTGTTTTTCAGTATTCCATGTCTCTAAGCAAGATACATGCAATATCTATACAGTTCCAACACACCCTGAATAGTCATGCACACTGCTTAGCTGAAAATGCATAGAATAGAACGTAATCCATTCAGCTCAAAAGAGTGTAGAAATGAATTTTACTGAAAACAACCAGGTGATAACTTGATGTAAAGCTTATTAATTTTCTTACTATATGATTTAGAATAGTATGCAAACAATTTTATGAGTGTACTACCAATGGTCGAGAAGTTACTGTCAGTTTCATTACGTTTTCTATTTAATGGAACTTAGCAGTCACTGAACTAAAGAAACATAATGGCTGTTCCACTCTACACTTCATGAGGTAGTATCTTGAATACAGCTTGCTTTTCAGCATTCCATGTCTCTAAGATACATGCAATATCTATACAGTTCCAACACACCCTGAATAGTCATGCACACTGCTTAGCTCAAAATGCATAGAATAGAAAGTAATGCATTCAGCTCAAAAGAGTGTAGAACTGAATTTTCCTGAAAACAGCCAGGTGATAACTTGATGTAAAGCTTATTAATTTTCTTACTATATGATTTAGAATAGTATGCAAACAATTTTATGAGTGTACTACCAATGGTAGAGAAGTTACTGTCAGTTTCATTACATTTTCTATTTAATGGAACTTAGCAGTCACTGAACTAAAGAAACATAATGGCTGTTCCACTCTAAACTTCATGAGGTAGTATCTTGAATACAGCTTGCTTTTCAGAATTCCATGTCTCTAAGATACATGCAATATCTATACAGTTCCAACACACCCTGAATAGTCATGCACACTGCTTAGCTCAAAATGCATAGAATAGAAAGTAATGCATTCAGCTGAAAAGAGTGTAGAAATGAATTTTACTGAAAACAACCAGGTGATAACTTGATGTAAAGCTTATTAATTTTCTTACTATATGATTTAGAATAGTATGCAAACAATTTTATGAGTGTACTACCAATGGTCGAGAAGTTACTGTCAGTTTCATTACGTTTTCTATTTAATGGAACTTTGATTTTGCAGAACTAAAGAAACATATTGGTTGTTCCTCTCTAAACATAATGAGATTGTATCTTGAATACAGCTTGCTTTTCAGTATTCCATGTCTCTAAGCAAGATACATGCAATATCTATACAGTTCCAACACACCCTGAATAGTCATGCACACTGCTTAGCTGAAAATGCATAGAATAGAAAGTAATGCATTCAGCTCCAAAGAGTGTAGAAATGAATTTTACTGAAAACAACCAGGTGATAACTTGATGTAAAGCTTATTAATTTTCTTACTATATGATTTAGAGTAGTATGCAAACAATTTTATGAGTGTACTACCAATGGTCGAGAAGTTACCGTCAGTTTCATTACGTTTTCTATTTAATGGAACTTTGATTTTGCAGAACTAAAGAAACATATTGGTTGTTCCTCTCTACACATAATGAGATTGTATCTTGAATACAGCTTGCTTTCAGTATTCCATGTCTCTAAGCAAGATACATGCAATATCTATACAGTTCCTACACACCCTGAATAGTCATGCACACTGCTTAGCTGAAAATGCAGAGAATAAAAAGTAATCCATTCAGCTCAAAAGAGTGTAGAAATGAATTTTTCTGAAAACAACCAGGTGATAACTTGATGTAAAGCTTATTAATTTTCTTACTATATGATTTAGAATAGTATGCAAACAATTTTATGAGTGTACTACCAATGGTCGAGAAGTTACTGTCAGTTTCCTTACGTTTTCTATTTAATGGAACTTAGCAGTCACTGAACTAAAGAAACATAATGGCTGTTCCGCTCTAAACTTCATGAGGTAGTATCTTGAATACAGCTTGCTTTTCAGAATTCCATGTCTCTAAGATACATGCTATATCTATACAATTCCAACACACCCTGAATAGTCATGCACACTGCTTAGCTCAAAATGCATAGAATAGAAAGTAATGCATTCAGCTCAAAAGAGTGTAGAACTGAATTTGCCTGAAAACTACTAGGTGATAACCTGATGGAAAGCTTATTATTTTTCTTCCTATATGATTTAGAGTAGTATGCAAACAATTTTATGAGTGTGCTACCAATGATAGAGAAGTTGCTTTTTGGAAATTCACATTATTTACACAACATTACATTAGCGTTTACAGAAGAAAACAAAGTTATTGGATGTTTCACTCCAAATGTGATGAGATTGTTTGCTGAATTCACCTTGAATTTGAGTATTCCACGTCTCTCAGTAAGATACATACAATATCTAGACAGTTCCAATACACCCCGAATGGTTATGTACACATGCATAACTCAAAATGCATTGAAAAGAAAGTAATGTATTCAGCTCAAAGGAACAGAGCGGAATTTTTCTGAAATCTACTAGGTGATAACTTAATGTAAAGCTTATTATTTTTCTTATTACATGTTTTGCAGTAGTATGCAATGAATTTTATGAGTGTGCTACCAATGTTCGAGAAGATACTTTCAGTAACATTACCTTTTGTACAGAATAGAATGATAGCGTTTCTAGAACTAATGAAACATATAGGCTGTCCCACCCTAAATATCTTATGGTAGTATCTTGAATACAGCTTTCTTTTCAGTATTCCATGTCTCCGAGCAAGATACATGCAATATCTATACAGTTCCAACACACCCTGAATAGTCATGCACACTGCTTAGCTCAAAATGCATCGAATAGAAAGTAATGCAGTGAGCTCAAAAGAGTGTAGAAATGAATGTTACTGAAAACAACCAGGTGATAACTTGATGTAAAGCTTATTAATTTTCTTACTATATGATTTAGAATAGTATGCAAACAATTTTATGAGTGTACTACCAATGGTCGAGAAGTTACTGTCAGTTTCATTACGTTTTCTATTTAATGGAACTTAGCAGTCACTGAACTAAAGAAACATAATGGCTGTTCCACTCTAAACTTCATGAGGTAGTATCTTGAATACAGCTTGCTTTTCAGAATTCCATGTCTCTAAGATACATGCAATATCTATACAATTCCAACACACCCTGAATAGTCATGCACACTGCTTAGCTCAAAATGCATAGAATAGAAAGTAATGCATTCAGCTGAAAAGAGTGTAGAACTGAATTTGCCTGAAAACTACTAGGTGATAACCTGATGGAAAGCTTATTATTTTTCTTCCTATATGATTTAGAGTAGTATGCAAACAATTTTATGAGTGTGCTACCAATGATAGTGAAGTTGCTTTTTGGAAATTCTCATTATTTACACAACATTACATTAGCGTTTACAGAACAAAACAAAGTTATTGGATGTTTCACTCCAAATGTGATGAGATTGTTTGTTGAATTCACCTTGAATTTGAGTATTCCACGTCTCTCAGTAAGATACATACAATATCTAGACAGTTCCAATACACCCCGAATGGTTATGTACACATTCATAACTCAAAATGCATTGAAAAGAAAGTAATGTATTCAGCTCAAAGGAATAGAGCGGAATTTTTCTGAAATCTACTAGGTGATAACTTAATGTAAAGCTTATTATTTTTCTTATTACATGTTTTGCAGTAGTATGCAATGAATTTTATGAGTGTGCTACCAATGTTCGAGAAGATACTTTCAGTAACATTACCTTTTGTACAGAATAGAATGTTAGCGTTTCTAGAACTAATGAAACATATTGGCTGTCCCACCCTAAATATCTTATGGTAGTATCTTGAATACAGCTTTCTTTTCAGTATTCCATGTCTCCGAGCAAGATACATGCAATATCTATACAGTTCCAACACACCCTGAATAGTCATGCACACTGCTTAGCTGAAAATGCATAGAATAGAAAGTAATCCATTCAGCTCAAAAGAGTGTAGAAATGAATTTTACTGAAAACAACCAGGTGATATCTTGATGTAAAGCTTATTAATTTTCTTACTATATGATTTAGAATAGTATGCAAACAATTTTATGAGTCTACTACCAATGGTCGAGAAGTTACTGTCAGTTTCTTTACGTTTTCTATTTAATGGAACTTAGCAGTCACTGAACTAAAGAAACATAATGGCTGTTCCACACTAAACTTCATGAGGTAGTATCTTGAATACAGCTTGCTTTTCAGAATTCCATGTCTCTAAGATACATGCAATATCTATACAGTTCCAACACACCCTGAATAGTCATGCACACTGCTCAGCTGAAAATGCATAGAATAGAAAGTAATGCATTCAGCTCAAAAGAGTGTAGAACTGAATTTTCCTGAAAACTACTAGGTGATAACCTGATGTAAAGCTTATTATTTTTCTTCCTATATGATTTAGAGTAGTATGCAAACAATTTTATGAGTGTGCTACCAATGCTCGAGAAGTTACTGTCAGTTTCATTACGTTTTCTATTTAATGGAACTTTGATTTTACAGAACTAAAGAAACATATTGGTTGTTCCTCTCTAAACATAATGAGATAGTATCTTGAATACAGCTTGCTTTTCAGTATTCCATGTCTCTAAGCAAGATACATGCAATATCTATACAGTTCCAAGACACCCTGAATAGTCATGAACACTGCTTAGCTGAAAATGCATAGAATAGAAAGTAATCCATTCAGCTCAAAAGAGTGTAGAAATGAATTTTACTAAAAACAACCAGGTGATAACTTGATGTAAAGCTTATTAATTTTCTTACTATATGATTTAGAATAGTATGCAAACAATTTTATGAGTGTACTACCAATGGTCGAGAAGTTACTGTCAGTTTCATTACGTTTTCTATTTAATGGAACTTAGCAGTCACTGAACTAAAGAAACATAATGGCTGTTCCACTCTAAACTTCATGAGGTAGTATCTTGAATACAGCTTGCTTTTCAGACTTCCATGTCTCTAAGATACATGCAATATCTATACAGTTCCAACACACCCTGAATAGTCATGCACACTGCTTAGCTCAAAATGCATAGAATAGAAAGTAATGCATTCAGCTCAAAAGAGTGTAGAACTGAATTTTCCTGAAAACTACTAGGTGATAGCCTGATGTAAAGCTTATTATTTTTCTTCCTATATGATTTAGAGTAGTATGCAAACAATTTTATGAGTGTGCTACCAATGCTCGAGAAGTTACTGTCAGTTTCATTACGTTTTCTATTTAATGGAACTTTGATTTTACAGAACTAAAGAAACATATTGGTTGTTCCTCTCTAAACATAATGAGATAGTATCTTGAATACAGCTTGCTTTTCAGTATTCCATGTCTCTGAGCAAGATACATGCAATATCTATACAGTTCCAACACACCCTGAATAGTCATGCTCACTGCTTAGCTGAAAATGCATGGAATAGAAAGTAATGCATTCAGCTCAAAAGAGTGTAGAACTGAATTTTCCTGAAAACTACTAGGTGATAACCTGATGGAAAGCTTATTATTTTTCTTCCTATATGATTTAGAGTAGTATGCAAACAATTTTATGAGTGTGCTACCAATGCTCGAGAAGTTACTGTCAGTTTCATTACGTTTTCTATTTAATGGAACTTTGATTTTACAGAACTAAAGAAACATATTGGTTGTTCCTCTCTAAACATAATGAGATTGTATCTTGAATACAGCTTGCTTTTCAGTATTCCATGTCTCTAAGCAAGATACATGCAATATTTATACAGTTCCAAGGCACCCTGAATAGTCATGCACACTGCTTAGCTGAAAATGCAGAGAATAAAAAGTAATCCATTCAGTTCAAAAGAGCGTAGAAATGAATTTTACTGAAAACAACCAGGTGATAACTTGATGTAAAGCTTATTAATTTTCTTACTATATGATTTAGAATAGTATGCAAACAATTTTATGTGTACTACCAATGGTCGAGAAGTTACTGTCAGTTTCATTACGTTTTCTATTTAATGGAACTTAGCAGTCACTGAACTAAAGAAACATAATGGCTGTTCCACTCTAAACTTCATGAGGTAGTATCTTGAATACAGCTTGCTTTTCAGAATTCCATGTCTCTAAGATACATGCAATATCTATACAATTCCAACACTCCCTGAATAGTCATGCACACTGCTTAGCTCAAAATGCATAGAATAGAAAGTAATGCATTCAGCTCAAAAGAGTATAGAACTGAATTTGCCTGAAAACTACTAGGTGATAACCTGATGGAAAGCTTATTATTTTTCTTCCTATATGATTTAGAGTAGTATGCAAACAAATTTATGAGTGTGCTACCAATGATAGTGAAGTTGCTTTTTGGAAATTCACATTATTTACACAACATTACATTAGCGTTTACAGAACAAAGTTATTGGATGTTTCACTCCAAATGTGATGAGATTGTTTGTTGAATTCACCTTGAATTTGAGTATTCCACGTCTCTCAGTAAGATACATACAATATCTAGACAGTTCCAATACACCCCGAATGGTTATGTACACATTCATAACTCAAAATGCATTGAAAAGAAAGTAATGTATTCAGCTCAAAGGAATAGAGCGGAATTTTTCTGAAATCTACTAGGTGATAACTTAATGTAAAGCTTATTATTTCTCTTATTACATGTTTTGCAGTAGTATGCAATCAATTATATGAGTGTGCTACCAATGTTCGAGAAGATACTTTCAGTAACATTACCTTTTGTACAGAATAGAATGTTAGCGTTTCTAGAACTAATGAAACATATTGGCTGTCCCACCCTAAATTTCTTATGGTAGTATCTTGAATACAGCTTGCTTTTCAGTATTCCATGTCTCCGAGCAAGAGACATGCAATATCTATACAGTTCCAACACACCCTGAATAGTCATGCACACTGCTTAGCTCAAAATGCATCGAATAGAAAGTAATGCATTCAGCTCAAAAGAGTGTAGAAATGAATTTTACTGAAAAAAACCAGGTGATAACTTGATGTAAAGCTTATTAATTTTCTTACTATATGATTTAGAATAGTATGCAAAACAATTTTATGAGGGTACTACCAATGGTCGAGAAGTTCCTGTCAGTTTCATTACGTTTTCTATTTAATGGAACTTAGCAGTCACTGAACTAAAGAAACATAATGGCTGTTCCACTCTAAACTTCATGAGGTAGTATCTTGAATACAGCTTGCATTTCAGAATTCCATGTCTCTAAGATACATGCAATATCTATACAGTTCCAACACACCCTGATTAGACATGCACACTGCTTAGCTCAAAATGCATAGAATAGAAAGTAATGCATTCAGCTGAAAAGAGTTTAGAACTGAATTTTCCTGAAAACTACTAGGTGATAACCTGATGGAAAGCATATTATTTTTCTTCCTATATGATTTAGAGTAGTATGCAAACAATTTTATGAGTGTGCTACCAATGCTCGAGAAGTTACTGTCAGTTTCATTACGTTTTCTATTTAATGGAACTTTGATTTTACAGAACTAAAGAAACATATTGGTTGTTCCTCTCTAAACATAATGAGATAGTATCTTGAATACAGCTTGCTTTTTAGTATTCCATGTCTCTAAGCAAGATACATGCAATATCTATACAGTTCCAACACACCCTGAATAGTCATGCACACTGCTTAGCTGAAAATGCATATAATAGAAAGTAATCCATACAGCTCAAAAGAGTGTAGAAATGAATTTTACTGAAAACAACCAGGTGATAACGATGTAAAGCTTATTAATTTTCTTACTATATGATTTAGAATAGTATGCAAACAATTTTATGAGTGTACTACCAATGGTCGAGAAGTTACTGTCAGTTTCATTACGTTTTCTATTTAATGGAACTTAGCAGTCACTGAACTAAAGAAACATAATGGCTGTTCCACTCTAAACTTCATGAGGTAGTATCTTGAATACAGCTTGCTTTTCAGAATTCCATGTCTCTAAGATACATGCAATATCTATACAATTCCAACACACCCTGAATAGTCATGCACACTGCTTAGCTCAAAATGCATAGAATAGAAAGTAATGCATTCAGCTCAAAAGAGTGTAGAACTGAATTTGCTTGAAAACTACTAGGTGATAACCTGATGGAAAGCTTATTATTTTTCTTCCTATATGATTTAGAGTAGTATGCAAACAATTTTATGAGTGTGCTACCAATGATAGTGAAGTTGCTTTTTGGAAATTCACATTATTTACACAACATTAGCGTTTACAGAACAAAACAAAGTTATTGGATGTTTCACTCCAAATGTGATGAGATTGTTTGTTGAATTCACCTTGAATTTGAGTATTCCACGTCTCTCAGTAAGATACATACAATATCTAGACAGTTCCAATACACCCCGAATGGTTATGTACACATGCATAACTCAAAATGCATTGAAAAGAAAGTAATGTATTCAGCTCAAAGGAACAGAGCGGAATTTTTCTGAAATCTACTAGGTGATAACTTAATGTAAAGCTTATTATTTTTCTTATTACATGTTTTGCAGTAGTATGCAATCAATTTTATGAGTGTGCTACCAATGTTCGAGAAGATACTTTCAGTAACATTAACTTTTGTACAGAATAGAATGTTAGCGTTTCTAGAACTAATGAAACATATTGGCTGTCCCACCCTAAATTTCTTATGGTAGTATCTTGAATACAGCTTGCTTTTCAGTATTCCATGTCTCCGAGCAAGATACATGCAATATCTATACTGTTCCAACACACCCTGAATAGTCATGCACACTGCTTAGCTCAAAATGCATCGAATAGAAAGTAATGCATTCAGCTCAAAAGAGTGTAGAAATGAATTTTACTGAAAACAACCAGGTGATAACTTGATGTAAAGCTTATTAATTTTCTTACTATATGTTTTAGAATAGTATGCAAACAATTTTATGAGTGTACTACCAATGGTCGAGAAGTTACTGTCAGTTTCATTACGTTTTCTATTTAATGGAACTTAGCAGTCACTGAACTAAAGAAACATAATGGCTGTTCCACTCTAAACTTCATGAGGTAGTATCTTGAATACAGCTTGCTTTTCAGAATTCCATGTCTCTAAGATACATGCAATATCTATACAGTTCCAACACACCCTGAATAGTCATGCACACTGCTCAGCTGAAAATGCATAGAATAGAAAGTAATGCAGTCAGCTCAAAAGAGTGTAGAAATGAATTTTACTGAAAACAACCAGGTGATAACTGGATGTAAAGCTTATTAATTTTCTTACTATATGATTTAGAATAGTATGCAAACAATTTTATGAGTGTGCTACCAATGCTCGAGAAGTTACTGTCAGTTTCATTACGTTTTCTATTTAATGGAACTTTGATTTTACAGAACTAAAGAAACATATTGGTTGTTCCTCTCTAAACATAATGAGATAGTATCTTGAATACAGCTTGCTTTTCAGTATTCCATGTCTCCGAGCAAGATACATGCAATATCTATACTGTTCCAACACACCCTGAATAGTCATGCACACTGCTTAGCTCAAAATGCATCGAATAGAAAGTAATGCATTCAGCTCAAAAGAGTGTAGAAATGAATTTTACTGAAAACAACCAGGTGATAACTTGATGTAAAGCTTATTAATTTTCTTACTATATGTTTTAGAATAGTATGCAAACAATTTTATGAGTGTACTACCAATGGTCGAGAAGTTACTGTCAGTTTCATTACGTTTTCTATTTAATGGAACTTAGCAGTCACTGAACTAAAGAAACATAATGGCTGTTCCACTCTAAACTTCATGAGGTAGTATCTTGAATACAGCTTGCTTTTCAGAATTCCATGTCTCTAAGATACATGCAATATCTATACAGTTCCAACACACCCTGAATAGTCATGCACACTGCTCAGCTGAAAATGCATAGAATAGAAAGTAATGCAGTCAGCTCAAAAGAGTGTAGAAATGAATTTTACTGAAAACAACCAGGTGATAACTGGATGTAAAGCTTATTAATTTTCTTACTATATGATTTAGAATAGTATGCAAACAATTTTATGAGTGTGCTACCAATGCTCGAGAAGTTACTGTCAGTTTCATTACGTTTTCTATTTAATGGAACTTTGATTTTACAGAACTAAAGAAACATATTGGTTGTTCCTCTCTAAACATAATGAGATAGTATCTTGAATACAGCTTGCTTTTCAGTATTCCATGTCTCCGAGCAAGATACATGCAATATCTATACTGTTCCAACACACCCTGAATAGTCATGCACACTGCTTAGCTCAAAATGCATCGAATAGAAAGTAATGCATTCAGCTCAAAAGAGTGTAGAAATGAATTTTACTGAAAACAACCAGGTGATAACTTGATGTAAAGCTTATTAATTTTCTTACTATATGTTTTAGAATAGTATGCAAACAATTTTATGAGTGTACTACCAATGGTCGAGAAGTTACTGTCAGTTTCATTACGTTTTCTATTTAATGGAACTTAGCAGTCACTGAACTAAAGAAACATAATGGCTGTTCCACTCTAAACTTCATGAGGTAGTATCTTGAATACAGCTTGCTTTTCAGAATTCCATGTCTCTAAGATACATGCAATATCTATACAGTTCCAACACACCCTGAATAGTCATGCACACTGCTCAGCTGAAAATGCATAGAATAGAAAGTAATGCAGTCAGCTCAAAAGAGTGTAGAAATGAATTTTACTGAAAACAACCAGGTGATAACTGGATGTAAAGCTTATTAATTTTCTTACTATATGATTTAGAATAGTATGCAAACAATTTTATGAGTGTGCTACCAATGCTCGAGAAGTTACTGTCAGTTTCATTACGTTTTCTATTTAATGGAACTTTGATTTTACAGAACTAAAGAAACATATTGGTTGTTCCTCTCTAAACATAATGAGATAGTATCTTGAATACAGCTTGCTTTTCAGTATTCCATGTCTCTAAGCAAGATACATGCAATATCTATACAGTTCCAAGACACCCTGAATAGTCATGCACACTGCTTAGCTGAAAATGCATAGAATAGAAAGTAATCCATTCAGCTCAAAAGAGTGTAGAAATGAATTTTACTGAAAACAACCAGGTTATAACTTGATGTAAAGCTTATTAATTTTCTTACTATATGATTTAGAATAGTATGCAAACAATTTTATGAGTGTACTACCAATGGTCGAGAAGTTACTGTCAGTTTCATTACGTTTTCTATTTAATGGAACTTAGCAGTCACTGAACTAAAGAAACATAATGGGTGTTCCACTCTAAACTTCATGAGGTAGTATCTTGAATACAGCTTGCTTTTCAGAATTCCATGTCTCTAAGATACATGCAATATCTATACAGTTCCAACACACCCTGAATAGTCATGCACACTGCTTAGCTCAAAATGCATCGAATAGAAAGTAATGCATTCAGCTCAAAAGAGTGTAGAACTGAATTTTCCTGAAAACTACTAGGTGATAACCTGATGTAAAGCTTATTATTTTTCTTCCTATATGATTTAGAGTAGTATGCAAACAATTTGATGAGTGTGCTACCAATGCTCGAGAAGTTACTGTCAGTTTCATTACGTTTTCTATTTAATGGAACTTAGCAGTCACTGAACTAAAGAAACATAATGGCTGTTCCTCTCTAAACATAATGAGATAGTATCTTGAATACAGCTTGCTTTTCAGTATTCCATGTCTCTGAGCAAGATACATGCAATATCTATACAGTTCCAACACACCCTGAATAGTCATGCACACTGCTTAGCTCAAAATGCATCGAATAGAAAGTAATGCATTCACCTCAAAAGAGTGTAGAACTGAATTTTCCTGAAAACGACTAGGTGATAACTTGATGTAAAGCTTATTAATTTTCTTACTATATGATTTAGAATAGTGTGCAAACAATTTTATGAGTGTACTACCAATGGTCGAGAAGTTACTGTCAGTTTCATTACGTTTTCTATTTAATGGAACTTAGCAGTCACTGAACTAAAGAAACATAATGGCTGTTCCACTCTAAACTTCATGAGGTAGTATCTTGAATACAGCTTGCTTTTCAGAATTCCATGTCTCTAAGATACATGCAATATCTATACAGTTCCAACACACCCTGAATAGTCATGCACACTGCTTAGCTCAAAATGCATAGAATAGAAAGTAATGCATTCAGCTCAAAAGAGTGTAGAACTGAATTTTACTGAAAACTACTAGGTGATAACCTGATGTAAAGCTTATTATTTTTCTTCCTATATGATTTAGAGTAGTATGCAAACAATTTTATGAGTGTGCTACCAATGCTCGAGAAGTTACTGTCAGTTTCATTACGTTTTCTATTTAATGGAACTTTGATTTTACAGAACTAAAGAAACATATTGGTTGTTCCTCTCTAAACATAATGAGATAGTATCTTGAATACAGCTTGCTTTTCAGTATTCCATGTCTCTGAGTAAGATACATGCAATATCTATACAGTTCCAACACACCCTGAATAGTCATGCACACTGCTTAGCTGAAAATGCATGGAATAGAAAGTAATGCATTCAGCTCAAAAGAGTGTAGAACTGAATTTTCCTGAAAACTACTAGGTGATAACCTGATGGAAAGCTTATTATTTTTCTTCCTATATGATTTAGAGTAGTATGCAAACAATTTTATGAGTGTGCTACCAATGCTCGAGAAGTTACTGTCAGTTTCATTACGTTTTCTATTTAATGGAACTTTGATTTTACAGAACTAAAGAAACATATTGGTTGTTCCTCTCTAAACATAATGAGATTGTATCTTGAATACAGCTTGCTTTTCAGTATTCCATGTCTCTAAGCAAGATACATGCAATATCTATACAGTTCCTACACACCCTGAATAGTCATGCACAATGCTTAGCTGAAAATGCAGAGAATAAAAAGTAATCCATTCAGCTCAAAAGAGTTTAGAAATGAATTTTACTGAAAACAACCAGGTGATAACTTGATGTAAAGCTTATTAATTTTCTTACTATATGATATAGAATAGTATGCAAACAATTTTATGAGTGTACTACCAATGGTCGAGAAGTTACTGTCAGTTTCATTGCGTTTTCTATTTAATGGAACTTAGCAGTCACTGAACTAAAGAAACATAATGGCTGTTCCACTCTAAACTTCATGAGGTAGTATCTTGAATACAGCTTGCTTTTCAGAATTCCATGTCTCTAAGATACATGCAATATCTATACAATTCCAACACACCCTGAATAGTCATGCACACTGCTTAGCTGAAAATGCATAGAATAGAATGTAATGCATTCAGCTCAAAAGAGTGTAGAACTGAATTTGCCTGAAAACTACTAGGTGATAACCTGATGGAAAGCTTATTATTTTTCTTCCTATATGATTTAGAGTAGTATGCAAACAATTTTATGAGTGTGCTACCAATGATAGTGAAGTTGCTTTTTGGAAATTCACATTATTTACACAACATTACATTAGCGTTTACAGAACAAAACAAAGTTATTGGATGTTTCACTCCAAATGTGATGAGATTGTTTGTTGAATTCACCTTGAATTTGAGTACTCCACGTCTCTCAGTATGATACATACAATATCTAGACAGTTCCAATACACCCCGAATGGTTTTGTACACATTCATAACTCAACATTGATTGAAAAGAAAGTAATGTATTCAGCTCAAAGGAATAGAGCGGAATTTTTCTGAAATCTACTAGGTGATAACTTAATGTAAAGCTTATTATTTTTCTTATTACATGTTTTGCAGTAGTATGCAATCAATTTTATGAGTGTGCTACCAATGTTCGAGAAGATACTTTCAGTAACATTACCTTTTGTACAGAATAGAATGTTAGCGTTTCTAGAACTAATGAAACATATTGGCTGTCCCACCCTAAATTTCTTATGGTAGTATCTTGAATACAGCTTGCTTTTCAGTATTCCAAGTCTCCGAGCAAGAGACATGCAATATCTATACAGTTCCAACACACCCTGAATAGTCATGCACACTGCTTAGCTCAAAATGCATCGAATAGAAAGTAATGCATTCAGCTCAAAAGAGTGTAGAAATGAATTTTACTGAAAAAAACCAGGTGATAACTTGATGTAAAGCTTATTAATTTTCTTACTATATGATTTAGAATAGTATGCAAAACAATTTTATGAGTGTACTACCAATGGTCGAGAAGTTCCTGTCAGTTTCATTACGTTTTCTATTTAATGGAACTTAGCAGTCACTGAACTAAAGAAACATAATGGCTGTTCCACTCTAAACTTCATGAGGTAGTATCTTGAATACAGCTTGCATTTCAGAATTCCATGTCTCTAAGATACATGCAATATCTATACAGTTCCAACACACCCTGAATAGTCATGCACACTGCTTAGCTCAAAATGCATAGAATAGAAAGTAATGCATTCAGCTGAAAAGAGTGTAGAACTGAATTTTCCTGAAAACTACTAGGTGATAACCTGATGGAAAGCTTATTGTTTTTCTTCCTATATGATTTAGAGTAGTATGCAAACAATTTTATGAGTGTGCTACCAATGCTCGAGAAGTTACTGTCAGTTTCATTACGTTTTCTATTTAATGGAACTTTGATTTTACAGAACTAAAGAAACATATTGGTTGTTCCTCTCTAAACATAATGAGATAGTATCTTGAATACAGCTTGCTTTTTAGTATTCCATGTCTCTAAGCAAGATACATGCAATATCTATACAGTTCCAACACACCCTGAATAGTCATGCACACTGCTTAGCTGAAAATGCATATAATAGAAAGTAATCCATACAGCTCAAAAGAGTGTAGAAATGAATTTTACTGAAAACAACCAGGTGATAACGATGTAAAGCTTATTAATTTTCTTACTATATGATTTAGAATAGTATGCAAACAATTTTATGAGTGTACTACCAATGGTCGAGAAGTTACTGTCAGTTTCATTACGTTTTCTATTTAATGGAACTTAGCAGTCACTGAACTAAAGAAACATAATGGCTGTTCCACTCTAAACTTCATGAGGTAGTATCTTGAATACAGCTTGCTTTTCAGAATTCCATGTCTCTAAGATACATGCAATATCTATACAGTTCCAACACACCCTGAATAGTCATGCACACTGCTTAGCTCAAAATGCATAGAATAGAAAGTAATGCATTCAGCTCAAAAGAGTGTAGAACTGAATTTTCCTGAAAACTACTACGTGATAACCTAATGTAAAGCTTATTATTTTTCTTCCTATATGATTTAGAGTAGTATGCAAACAATTTTATGAGTGTGCTACCAATGCTCGAGAAGTTACTGTCAGTTTCATTACGTTTTCTATTAAATGGAACTTTGATTTTACAGAACTAAAGAAACATATTGGTTGTTCCTCTCTAAACATAATGAGATAGTATCTTGAATACAGCTTGCTTTTCAGTATTCCATGTCTCTAAGCAAGATACATGCAATATCTATACAGTTCCAACACACCCTGAATAGTCATGCACACTGCTTAGCTGAAAATGCATAGAATAGAAAGTAATCCATTCAGCTCAAAAGAGTGTAGAAATGAATTTTACTGAAAACAACCAGGTGATAACTTGATGTAAAGCTTATTAATTTTCTTACTATATGATTTAGAGTAGTATGCAAACAATTTTATGAGTGTGCTACCAATGCTCGAGAAGTTACTGTCAGTTTCATTACGTTTTCTATTTAATGGAACTTTGATTTTACAGAACTAAAGAAACATATTGGTTGTTCCTCTCTAAACATAATGAGATTGTATCTTGAATACAGCTTGCTTTTCAGTATTCCATGTCTCTAAGCAAGATACATGCAATATCTATACAGTTCCTACACACCCTGAATAGTCATGCACAATGCTTAGCTGAAAATGCAGAGAATAAAAAGTAATCCATTCAGCTCAAAAGAGTTTAGAAATGAATTTTACTGAAAACAACCAGGTGATAACTTGATGTAAAGCTTATTAATTTTCTTACTATATGATATAGAATAGTATGCAAACAATTTTATGAGTGTACTACCAATGGTCGAGAAGTTACTGTCAGTTTCATTACGTTTTCTATTTAATGGAACTTAGCAGTCACTGAACTAAAGAAACATAATGGCTGTTCCACTCTAAACTTCATGAGGTAGTATCTTGAATACAGCTTGCTTTTCAGAATTCCATGTCTCTAAGATACATGCAATATCTATACAATTCCAACACACCCTGAATAGTCATGCACACTGCTTAGCTGAAAATGCATAGAATAGAATGTAATGCATTCAGCTCAAAAGAGTGTAGAACTGAATTTGCCTGAAAACTACTAGGTGATAACCTGATGGAAAGCTTATTATTTTTCTTCCTATATGATTTAGAGTAGTATGCAAACAATTTTATGAGTGTGCTACCAATGATAGTGAAGTTGCTTTTTGGAAATTCACATTATTTACACAACATTACATTAGCGTTTACAGAACAAAACAAAGTTATTGGATGTTTCACTCCAAATGTGATGAGATTGTTTGTTGAATTCACCTTGAATTTGAGTACTCCACGTCTCTCAGTATGATACATACAATATCTAGACAGTTCCAATACACCCCGAATGGTTTTGTACACATTCATAACTCAACATTGATTGAAAAGAAAGTAATGTATTCAGCTCAAAGGAATAGAGCGGAATTTTTCTGAAATCTACTAGGTGATAACTTAATGTAAAGCTTATTATTTTTCTTATTACATGTTTTGCAGTAGTATGCAATCAATTTTATGAGTGTGCTACCAATGTTCGAGAAGATACTTTCAGTAACATTACCTTTTGTACAGAATAGAATGATAGCGTTTCTAGAACTAATGAAACATATAGGCTGTCCCACCCTAAATATCTTATGGTAGTATCTTGAATACAGCTTTCTTTTCAGTATTCCATGTCTCCGAGCAAGATACATGCAATATCTATACAGTTCCAACACACCCTGAATAGTCATGCACACTGCTTAGCTCAAAATGCATCGAATAGAAAGTAATGCATTCAGCTCAAAAGAGTGTAGAACTGAATTTTCCTGAAAACAGCCAGGTGATAACTTGATGTAAAGCTTATTAATTTTCTTACTATATGATTTAGAATAGTATGCAAACAATTTTATGAGTGTACTACCAATGGTAGAGAAGTTACTGTCAGTTTCATTACATTTTCTATTTAATGGAACTTAGCAGTCACTGAACTAAAGAAACATAATGGCTGTTCCACTCTAAACTTCATGAGGTAGTATCTTGAATACAGCTTGCTTTTCAGAATTCCATGTCTCTAAGATACATGCAATATCTATACAGTTCCAACACACCCTGAATAGTCATGCACACTGCTTAGCTCAAAATGCATAGAATAGAAAGTAATGCATTCAGCTGAAAAGAGTGTAGAAATGAATTTTACTGAAAACAACCAGGTGATAACTTGATGTAAAGCTTATTAATTTTCTTACTATATGATTTAGAATAGTATGCAAACAATTTTATGAGTGTACTACCAATGGTCGAGAAGTTACTGTCAGTTTCATTACGTTTTCTATTTAATGGAACTTTGATTTTGCAGAACTAAAGAAACATATTGGTTGTTCCTCTCTAAACATAATGAGATTGTATCTTGAATACAGCTTGCTTTTCAGTATTCCATGTCTCTAAGCAAGATACATGCAATATCTATACAGTTCCAACACACCCTGAATAGTCATGCACACTGCTTAGCTGAAAATGCATAGAATAGAAAGTAATGCATTCAGCTCCAAAGAGTGTAGAAATGAATTTTACTGAAAACAACCAGGTGATAACTTGATGTAAAGCTTATTAATTTTCTTACTATATGATTTAGAGTAGTATGCAAACAATTTTATGAGTGTACTACCAATGGTCGAGAAGTTACCGTCAGTTTCATTACGTTTTCTATTTAATGGAACTTTGATTTTGCAGAACTAAAGAAACATATTGGTTGTTCCTCTCTACACATAATGAGATTGTATCTTGAATACAGCTTGCTTTCAGTATTCCATGTCTCTAAGCAAGATACATGCAATATCTATACAGTTCCTACACACCCTGAATAGTCATGCACACTGCCTAGCTGAAAATGCAGAGAATAAAAAGTAATCCATTCAGCTCAAAAGAGTGTAGAAATGAATTTTTCTGAAAACAACCAGGTGATAACTTGATGTAAAGCTTATTAATTTTCTTACTATATGATTTAGAATAGTATGCAAACAATTTTATGAGTGTACTACCAATGGTCGAGAAGTTACTGTCAGTTTCCTTACGTTTTCTATTTAATGGAACTTAGCAGTCACTGAACTAAAGAAACATAATGGCTGTTCCGCTCTAAACTTCATGAGGTAGTATCTTGAATACAGCTTGCTTTTCAGAATTCCATGTCTCTAAGATACATGCTATATCTATACAATTCCAACACACCCTGAATAGTCATGCACACTGCTTAGCTCAAAATGCATAGAATAGAAAGTAATGCATTCAGCTCAAAAGAGTGTAGAACTGAATTTGCCTGAAAACTACTAGGTGATAACCTGATGGAAAGCTTATTATTTTTCTTCCTATATGATTTAGAGTAGTATGCAAACAATTTTATGAGTGTGCTACCAATGATAGAGAAGTTGCTTTTTGGAAATTCACATTATTTACACAACATTACATTAGCGTTTACAGAAGAAAACAAAGTTATTGGATGTTTCACTCCAAATGTGATGAGATTGTTTGCTGAATTCACCTTGAATTTGAGTATTCCACGTCTCTCAGTAAGATACATACAATATCTAGACAGTTCCAATACACCCCGAATGGTTATGTACACATGCATAACTCAAAATGCATTGAAAAGAAAGTAATGTATTCAGCTCAAAGGAACAGAGCGGAATTTTTCTGAAATCTACTAGGTGATAACTTAAAGTAAAGCTTATTATTTTTCTTATTACATGTTTTGCAGTAGTATGCAATCAATTTTATGAGTGTGCTACCAATGTTCGAGAAGATACTTTCAGTAACATTACCTTTTGTACAGAATAGAATGTTAGCGTTTCTAGAACTAATGAAATATATTGGCTGTCCCACCCTAAATTTCTTATGGTAGTATCTTGATAACAGCATGCTTTTCAGTATTCCATGTCTCCGAGCAAGATACATGCAATATCTATACAGTTGCAACACACCCTGAATAGTCATGCACACTGCTTAGCTGAAAATGCATCGAATAGCAAGTAATGCATTCAGCTCCAAAGAGTGTAGAAATGAATTTTACTGAAAACAACCAGGTGATAACTTGATGTAAAGCTTATTAATTTTCTTACTATATGATTTAGAATAGTATGCAAACAATTTTATGAGTGTACTACCAATGGTCGAGAAGTTACTGTCAGTTTCATTACGTTTTCTATTTAATGGAACTTAGCAGTCACTGAACTAAAGAAACATAATGGCTGTTCCACTCTAAACTTCATGAGGTAGTATCTTGAATACAGCTTGCTTTTCAGAATTCCATGTCTCTAAGATACATGCAATATCTATACAGTTCCAACACACCCTGAATAGTCATGCACACTGCTTAGCTCAAAATGCATCGAATAGAATGTAATGCATTCAGCTCAAAAGAGTGTAGAACTGAATTTTCCTGAAAACTACTAGGTGATAACCTGATGTAAAGCTTATTATTTTTCTTCCTACATGATTTAGAGTAGTATGCAAACAATTTTATGAGTGTGCTACCAATGCTCGAGAAGTTACTGTCAGTTTCATTACGTTTTCTATTTAATGGAACTTTGATTTTACAGAACTAAAGAAACATATTGGTTGTTCCTCTCTAAACATAATGAGATAGTGTCTTGAATACAGCTTGCTTTTCAGTATTTCATGTCTCTAAGCAAGATACATGCAATATCTATACAGTTCCAACACACCCTGAATAGTCATGCACACTGCTTAGCTGAAAATGCATAGAATAGAAAGTAATCCATTCAGCTCAAAAGAGTGTAGAAATGAATTTTATTGAAAACAGCCAGGTGATAACTTGATGTAAAGCTTATTAATTTTCTTACTATATGATTTAGAATAGTATGCAAACAATTTTATGAGTGTACTACCAATGGTAGAGAAGTTACTGTCAGTTTCATTACGTTTTCTATTTAATGGAACTTAGCAGTCACTGAACTAAAGAAACATAATGGCTGTTCCACTCTAAACTTCATGAGGTAGTATCTTGAATACAGCTTGCTTTTCAGAATTCCATGTCTCTAAGATACATGCAATATCTATACAGTTCCAACACACCCTGAATAGTCATGCACACTGCTTAGCTCAAAATGCATAGAATAGAAAGTAATGCATTCAGCTGAAAAGAGTGTAGAACTGAATTTTCCTGAAAACTGCTAGGTGATAACCTGATGGAAAGCTTATTATTTTTCTTCCTATATGATTTAGAGTAGTATGCAATCAATTTTATGAGTGTGCTACCAATGCTCGAGAAGTTACTGTCAGTTTCATTACGTTTTCTATTTAATGGAACTTTGATTTTACAGAACTAAAGAAACATATTATTTGTTCCTCTCTAAACATAATGAGATAGTATCTTGAATACAGCTTGCTTTTCAGTATTCCATGTCTCTAAGCAAGATACATGCAATATCTATACAGTTCCAACACACCCTGAATAGTCATGCACACTGCTTAGCTGAAAATGCATAGAATAGAAAGTAATGCATTCAGCTCCAAAGAGTGTAGAAATGAATTTTACTGAAAACAACCAGGTGATAACTTGATGTAAAGCTTATTAATTTTCTTACTATATGATTTAGAATAGTATGCAAACAATTTTATGAGTGTACTACCAATGGTCGAGAAGTTACTGTCAGTTTCCTTACGTTTTCTATTTAATGGAACTTAGCAGTCACTGAACTAAAGAAACATAATGGCTGTTCCTCTCTAAACATAATGAGATAGTATCTTGAATACAGCTTGCTTTTCAGTATTCCATGTCTCTGAGCAAGATACATGCAATATCTATACAGTTCCAACACACCCTGAATAGTCATGCACACTGCTTAGCTGAAAATGCATAGAATAGAAAGTAATGCATTCAGCTCAAAAGAGTGTAGAACTGAATTTTCCTGAAAACTACTAGGTGATAACCTGATGTAAAGCTTATTATTTTCCTTCCTATATGATTTAGAGTAGTATGCAAACAATTTTATGAGTGTGCTACCAATGATAGAGAAGTTGCTTTTTGGAAATTCACATTATTTACACAACATTACATTAGCGTTTACAGAACAAAACAAAGTTATTGGATGTTTCACTCCAAATGTGATGAGATTGTTTGTTGAATTCACCTTGAATTTGAGTATTCCACGTCTCTCAGTAAGATACATACAATATCGAGACAGTTCCAATACACCCCGAATGGTTATGTACAGATTCATAACTCAAAATGCATTGAAAAGAAAGTAAAGTATTCAGCTCAAAGGAATAGAGCGGAATTTTTCTGAAATCTACTAGGTGATAACTTAATGTAAAGCTTATTATTTTTCTTATTACATGATTTGCAGTAGTATGCAATCAATTTTATGAGTGTGCTACCAATGTTCGAGAAGATACTATCAGTAACATTACCTTTTGTACAGAATAGAACGTTAGCGTTTCTAGAACTAATGAAACATATTGGCTGTCCCACCCTAAATGTCTTCTGGTAGTATCTTGAATACAGCTTGCTTTTCAGTATTCCATGTCTCCGAGCAAGATACATGCAATATCTATACAGTTCCAACACACCCTGAATAGTCAAGCACACTGCTTAGCTCAAAATGCATCGAATAGAAAGTAATGCATTCAGCTCAAAAGAGTGTAGAACTGAATTTTCCTGAAAACGACTAGATGATAACTTGATGTAAAGCTTATTAATTTTCTTACTATATGATTTAGAATAGTATGCAAACAATTTTATGAGTGTACTACCAATGGTCGAGAAGTTACTGTCAGTTTCATTACGTTTTCTATTTAATGGAACTTAGCAGTCACTGAACTAAAGAAACATAATGGCTGTTCCACTCTAAACTTCATGAGGTAGTATCTTGAATACAGCTTGCTTTTCAGAATTCCATGTCTCTAAGATACATGCAATATCTATACAGTTCCAACACACCCTGAATAGTCATGCACACTGCTTAGCTCAAAATGCATAGAATAGAAAGTAATGCATTCAGCTCAAAAGAGTGTAGAACTGAATTTTCCTGAAAACTATTAGGTGATAACCTGATGTAAAGCTTATTATTTTTCTTCCTATATGATTTAGAGTAGTATGCAAACAATTTTATGAGTGTGCTACCAATGCTCGAGAAGTTACTGTCAGTTTCATTACGTTTTCTATTTAATGGAACTTTGATTTTACACAACTAAAGAAACATAATGGCTGTTCCTCTCTAAACATAATGAGATAGTATCTTGAATGCAGCTTGCTTTTCAGTATTCCATGCCTCTGAGCAAGATACATGCAATATCTATACAGTTGCAACACACCCTGAATAGTCATGCACACTGCTTAGCTCAAAATGCATAGAATAGAAAGTAATGCATTCAGCTCAAAAGAGTGTAGAACTGAATTTTACTGAAAACAACTAGGTGATAACTTGATGTAAAGCTTATTAATTTTCTTACTATATGATTTAGAATAGTATGCAAACAATTTTATGAGTGTACTACCAATGGTCGAGAAGTTACTGTCAGTTTCATTACGTTTTCTATTTAATGGAACTTAGCGTTTACAGAACTAAAGAAACATATTGGCTGTTCCACTCTAAATTTCATGAGGTAGTATCTTGAATTCACCTTGCTTTTGAGTATTCCACGTCTCTCAGTAAGATACATACAATATCTAGACAGTTCCAATACACCCCGAATGGTTATGTACACATTTATAACTCAAAATGCATTGAATAGAAAGTAATGTATTCAGCTCAAAGGAATAGAGCGGAATTTCTCTGAAATCTACGGTGATAACTTAATGTAAAGCTTATTATTTTTCTTATTACATGATTTGCAGTAGTATGCAATCAATTTTATGAGTGTGCTACCAATGTTCGAAAAGATACTTTCAGTAACACTACCTTTTGTACAGAATAGAATGTTAGCGTTTCTAGAACTAATGTAACATATTGGCTGTCCCACCCTAAATTTCTTATGGTAGTATCTTGAATACAGCTTGCTTTTCAGTATTCCATGCCTCTGAGCAAGATACATGCAATATCTATACAGTTCCAACACACCCTGAATAGTCATGCACCACTGATTAGCTGAAAATGCATAGAATAGAAAGTAATGCATTCAGCTCAAAAGAGTGTAGAACTGAATTTTACTGAAAACAACTAGGTGATAATTTGATGTAAAGCTTATTAATTTTCTTACTATATGATTTAGAATAGTATGCAAACAATTTTATGAGTGTACCACCAATGGTCGAGAAGTTACTGTCAGTTTCATTACGTTTTCTATTTAATGGAACTTAGCATTTACTGAACTAAAGAAACATAATGGCTGTTCTACTCTAAACCATGAGGTAGTATCTTGAATACAGCTGGCTTTTCAGTATTCCATGTCTCTGAGTAAGATACATGCAATATCTATACTATTCCAACACACGCTGAATAGTCATCCACACTGCCTAGCTCAAAATGCATAGAATAGAAAGTAATGCATTCAGCTCAATAGAGTGTAGAACTGAATTTTCCTGAAAACTACTAGTTGATAACTTGATGTAATGCTTATTATTTTTCTTACTATATAATTTAGAGTAGTATGCAAACAATTTTATGAGTGTGCTACCAATGATAGATGTTGCTTTTTGGAAGTTCACATTTTTTACACAAGATTACATTAGCGTTTTCAGAACTGAACAAACGTATTTAATGTTTCACTCCAAATGTTATGATATGGTTTGTTGAATTCACCTTGAGCTTGAGTATTCCATGGCTCTGATTAGGATATCAATAAAGATCCAACTCACACTGCGTATTTATGTACACATTCATAACTCAAAACGCAGAGAAGGGAACGACATGCATTCAGCTCAATAGAGAGTAGAGTTGAATTTTGCTGAAAACAGCAGAAAGCTAACAATGTGACCCTTATTATTTTGTTTACCATGTGCTCTAGAATAGAGTGCAAACAATTTTTTGTGTGTACTACCAATGGTCGAGAGGTTACTGTCAGTTTCATTACGTTTTCTGTTTAATGGAACTTAGCGTTTACAGAACTATAGAAACATAATGGCTGTTGCACTCTAAAAATCATGAGGAAGTAACTTGAATACAGCTTGCTTTTCAGAATTCCATGTCTCTAAGATACATGCAATATCTATACAGTTCCAACACACCCTGAATAGTCATGCACACTGCTTAGCTCAAAATGCATAGAATAGAAAGTAATGCATTCAGCTCCAAAGAGTGTAGAAATGAATTTTACTGAAAACAACCAGGTGATAACTTGATGTAAAGCTTATTATTTTTCTTCCTATATGATTTAGAGTAGTATGCAAACAATTTTATGAGTGTGCTACCAATGCTCGAGAAGTTACTGTCAGTTTCATTACGTTTTCTATTTAATGGAACTTTGATTTTACAGAACTAAAGAAACATATTGGTTGTTCCTCTCTAAACATAATGAGATTGTATCTTGAATACAGCTTGCTTTTCAGTATTCCATGTCTCTAAGCAAGATACATGCAATATCTATACAGTTCCTACACACCCTGAATAGTCATGCACAATGCTTAGCTGAAAATGCAGAGAATAAAAAGTAATCCATTCAGCTCAAAAGAGTGTAGAAATGAATTTTACTGAAAACAACCAGGTGATAACTTGATGTAAAGCTTATTAATTTTCTTACTATATGATATAGAATAGTATGCAAACAATTTTATGAGTGTACTACCAATGGTCGAGAAGTTACTGTCAGTTTCATTACGTTTTCTATTTAATGGAACTTAGCAGTCACTGAACTAAAGAAACATAATGGCTGTTCCACTCTAAACTTCATGAGGTAGTATCTTGAATACAGCTTGCTTTTCAGAATTCCATGTCTCTAAGATACATGCAATATCTATACAATTCCAACACACCCTGAATAGTCATGCACACTGCTTAGCTGAAAATGCATAGAATAGAATGTAATGCATTCAGCTCAAAAGAGTGTAGAACTGAATTTGCCTGAAAACTACTAGGTGATAACCTGATGGAAAGCTTATTATTTTTCTTCCTATATGATTTAGAGTAGTATGCAAACAATTTTATGAGTGTGCTACCAATGATAGTGAAGTTGCTTTTTGGAAATTCACATTATTTACACAACATTACATTAGCGTTTACAGAACAAAACAAAGTTATTGGATGTTTCACTCCAAATGTGATGAGATTGTTTGTTGAATTCACCTTGAATTTGAGTACTCCACGTCTCTCAGTATGATACATACAATATCTAGACAGTTCCAATACACCCCGAATGGTTTTGTACACATTCATAACTCAACATTGATTGAAAAGAAAGTAATGTATTCAGCTCAAAGGAATAGAGCGGAATTTTTCTGAAATCTACTAGGTGATAACTTAATGTAAAGCTTATTATTTTTCTTATTACATGTTTTGCAGTAGTATGCAATCAATTTTATGAGTGTGCTACCAATGTTCGAGAAGATACTTTCAGTAACATTACCTTTTGTACAGAATAGAATGATAGCGTTTCTAGAACTAATGAAACATATAGGCTGTCCCACCCTAAATATCTTATGGTAGTATCTTGAATACAGCTTTCTTTTCAGTATTCCATGTCTCCGAGCAAGATACATGCAATATCTATACAGTTCCAACACACCCTGAATAGTCATGCACACTGCTTAGCTCAAAATGCATCGAATAGAAAGTAATGCATTCAGCTCAAAAGAGTGTAGAAATGAATTTTACTGAAAACAACCAGGTGATAACTTGATATAAAGCTTATTAATTTTCTTACTATATGATTTAGAATAGTATGCAAACAATTTTATGAGTGTACTACCAATGGTCGAGAAGTTACTGTCAGTTTCATTACGTTTTCTATTTAATGGAACTTAGCAGTCACTGAACTAAAGAAACATAATGGCTGTTCCACTCTAAACTTCATGAGGTAGTATGTTGAATACAGCTTGCTTTTCAGAATTCCATGTCTCTAAGATACATGCAATATCTATACAGTTCCAACACACCCTGAATAGTCATGCACACTGCTCAGCTGAAAATGCATAGAATAGAAAGTAATCCATTCAGCTCAAAAGAGTGTAGAAATGAATTTTACTGAAAACAACCAGGTGATAACTTGATGTAAAGCTTATTAATTTTCTTACTATATGATTTAGAATAGTATGCAAACAATTTTATGAGTGTACTACCAATGGTCGAGAAGTTACTGTCAGTTTCATTACGTTTTCTATTTAATGGAACTTAGCAGTCACTGAACTAAAGAAACATAATGGCTGTTCCACTCTAAACTTCATGAGGTAGTATCTTGAATACAGCTTGCTTTTCAGACTTCCATGTCTCTAAGATACATGCAATATCTATACAGTTCCAACACACCCTGAATAGTCATGCACACTGCTTAGCTCAAAATGCATAGAATAGAAAGTAATGCATTCAGCTCAAAAGAGTGTAGAACTGAATTTGCCTGAAAACTACTAGGTGATAGCCTGATGTAAAGCTTATTATTTTTCTTCCTATATGATTTAGAGTAGTATGCAAACAATTTTATGAGTGTGCTACCAATGCTCGAGAAGTTACTGTCAGTTTCATTACGTTTTCTATTTAATGGAACTTTGATTTTACAGAACTAAAGAAACATATTGGTTGTTCCTCTCTAAACATAATGAGATAGTATCTTGAATACAGCTTGCTTTTCAGTATTCCATGTCTCTGAGCAAGATACATGCAATATCTATACAGTTCCAACACACCCTGAATAGTCATGCTCACTGCTTAGCTGAAAATGCATGGAATAGAAAGTAATGCATTCAGCTCAAAAGAGTGTAGAACTGAATTTTCCTGAAAACTACTAGGTGATAACCTGATGGAAAGCTTATTATTTTTCTTCCTATATGATTTAGAGTAGTATGCAAACAATTTTATGAGTGTGCTACCAATGCTCGAGAAGTTACTGTCAGTTTCATTACGTTTTCTATTTAATGGAACTTTGATTTTACAGAACTAAAGAAACATATTGGTTGTTCCTCTCTAAACATAATGAGATTGTATCTTGAATACAGCTTGCTTTTCAGTATTCCATGTCTCTAAGCAAGATACATGCAATATTTATACAGTTCCAAGGCACCCTGAATAGTCATGCACACTGCTTAGCTGAAAATGCAGAGAATAAAAAGTAATCCATTCAGTTCAAAAGAGCGTAGAAATGAATTTTACTGAAAACAACCAGGTGATAACTTGATGTAAAGCTTATTAATTTTCTTACTATATGATTTAGAATAGTATGCAAACAATTTTATGAGTGTACTACCAATGGTCGAGAAGTTACTGTCAGTTTCATTACGTTTTCTATTTAATGGAACTTAGCAGTCACTGAACTAAAGAAACATAATGGCTGTTCCACTCTAAACTTCATGAGGTAGTATCTTGAATACAGCTTGCTTTTCAGAATTCCATGTCTCTAAGATACATGCAATATCTATACAATTCCAACACTCCCTGAATAGTCATGCACACTGCTTAGCTCAAAATGCATAGAATAGAAAGTAATGCATTCAGCTCAAAAGAGTATAGAACTGAATTTGCCTGAAAACTACTAGGTGATAACCTGATGGAAAGCTTATTATTTTTCTTCCTATATGATTTAGAGTAGTATGCAAACAAATTTATGAGTGTGCTACCAATGATAGTGAAGTTGCTTTTTGGAAATTCACATTATTTACACAACATTACATTAGCGTTTACAGAACAAAGTTATTGGATGTTTCACTCCAAATGTGATGAGATTGTTTGTTGAATTCACCTTGAATTTGAGTATTCCACGTCTCTCAGTAAGATACATACAATATCTAGACAGTTCCAATACACCCCGAATGGTTATGTACACATTCATAACTCAAAATGCATTGAAAAGAAAGTAATGTATTCAGCTCAAAGGAATAGAGCGGAATTTTTCTGAAATCTACTAGGTGATAACTTAATGTAAAGCTTATTATTTCTCTTATTACATGTTTTGCAGTAGTATGCAATCAATTATATGAGTGTGCTACCAATGTTCGAGAAGATACTTTCAGTAACATTACCTTTTGTACAGAATAGAATGTTAGCGTTTCTAGAACTAATGAAACATATTGGCTGTCCCACCCTAAATTTCTTATGGTAGTATCTTGAATACAGCTTGCTTTTCAGTATTCCAAGTCTCCGAGCAAGAGACATGCAATATCTATACAGTTCCAACACACCCTGAATAGTCATGCACACTGCTTAGCTCAAAATGCATCGAATAGAAAGTAATGCATTCAGCTCAAAAGAGTGTAGAAATGAATTTTACTGAAAAAAACCAGGTGATAACTTGATGTAAAGCTTATTAATTTTCTTACTATATGATTTAGAATAGTATGCAAAACAATTTTATGAGTGTACTACCAATGGTCGAGAAGTTCCTGTCAGTTTCATTACGTTTTCTATTTAATGGAACTTAGCAGTCACTGAACTAAAGAAACATAATGGCTGTTCCACTCTAAACTTCATGAGGTAGTATCTTGAATACAGCTTGCATTTCAGAATTCCATGTCTCTAAGATACATGCAATATCTATACAGTTCCAACACACCCTGAATAGTCATGCACACTGCTTAGCTCAAAATGCATAGAATAGAAAGTAATGCATTCAGCTGAAAAGAGTGTAGAACTGAATTTTCCTGAAAACTACTAGGTGATAACCTGATGGAAAGCTTATTGTTTTTCTTCCTATATGATTTAGAGTAGTATGCAAACAATTTTATGAGTGTGCTACCAATGCTCGAGAAGTTACTGTCAGTTTCATTACGTTTTCTATTTAATGGAACTTTGATTTTACAGAACTAAAGAAACATATTGGTTGTTCCTCTCTAAACATAATGAGATAGTATCTTGAATACAGCTTGCTTTTTAGTATTCCATGTCTCTAAGCAAGATACATGCAATATCTATACAGTTCCAACACACCCTGAATAGTCATGCACACTGCTTAGCTGAAAATGCATATAATAGAAAGTAATCCATACAGCTCAAAAGAGTGTAGAAATGAATTTTACTGAAAACAACCAGGTGATAACGATGTAAAGCTTATTAATTTTCTTACTATATGATTTAGAATAGTATGCAAACAATTTTATGAGTGTACTACCAATGGTCGAGAAGTTACTGTCAGTTTCATTACGTTTTCTATTTAATGGAACTTAGCAGTCACTGAACTAAAGAAACATAATGGCTGTTCCACTCTAAACTTCATGAGGTAGTATCTTGAATACAGCTTGCTTTTCAGAATTCCATGTCTCTAAGATACATGCAATATCTATACAGTTCCAACACACCCTGAATAGTCATGCACACTGCTTAGCTCAAAATGCATAGAATAGAAAGTAATGCATTCAGCTCAAAAGAGTGTAGAACTGAATTTTCCTGAAAACTACTACGTGATAACCTAATGTAAAGCTTATTATTTTTCTTCCTATATGATTTAGAGTAGTATGCAAACAATTTTATGAGTGTGCTACCAATGCTCGAGAAGTTACTGTCAGTTTCATTACGTTTTCTATTTAATGGAACTTTGATTTTACAGAACTAAAGAAACATATTGGTTGTTCCTCTCTAAACATAATGAGATTGTATCTTGAATACAGCTTGCTTTTCAGTATTCCATGTCTCTAAGCAAGATACATGCAATATCTATACAGTTCCTACACACCCTGAATAGTCATGCACAATGCTTAGCTGAAAATGCAGAGAATAAAAAGTAATCCATTCAGCTCAAAAGAGTGTAGAAATGAATTTTACTGAAAACAACCAGGTGATAACTTGATGTAAAGCTTATTAATTTTCTTACTATATGATATAGAATAGTATGCAAACAATTTTACGAGTGTACTACCAATGGTCGAGAAGTTACTGTCAGTTTCATTACGTTTTCTATTTAATGGAACTTAGCAGTCACTGAACTAAAGAAACATAATGGCTGTTCCACTCTAAACTTCATGAGGTAGTATCTTGAATACAGCTTGCTTTTCAGAATTCCATGTCTCTAAGATACATGCAATATCTATACAATTCCAACACACCCTGAATAGTCATGCACACTGCTTAGCTGAAAATGCATAGAATAGAATGTAATGCATTCAGCTCAAAAGAGTGTAGAACTGAATTTGCCTGAAAACTACTAGGTGATAACCTGATGGAAAGCTTATTATTTTTCTTCCTATATGATTTAGAGTAGTATGCAAACAATTTTATGAGTGTGCTACCAATGATAGTGAAGTTGCTTTTTGGAAATTCACATTATTTACACAACATTACATTAGCGTTTACAGAACAAAACAAAGTTATTGGATGTTTCACTCCAAATGTGATGAGATTGTTTGTTGAATTCACCTTGAATTTGAGTACTCCACGTCTCTCAGTATGATACATACAATATCTAGACAGTTCCAATACACCCCGAATGGTTTTGTACACATTCATAACTCAACATTGATTGAAAAGAAAGTAATGTATTCAGCTCAAAGGAATAGAGCGGAATTTTTCTGAAATCTACTAGGTGATAACTTAATGTAAAGCTTATTATTTTTCTTATTACATGTTTTGCAGTAGTATGCAATCAATTTTATGAGTGTGCTACCAATGTTCGAGAAGATACTTTCAGTAACATTACCTTTTGTACAGAATAGAATGATAGCGTTTCTAGAACTAATGAAACATATAGGCTGTCCCACCCTAAATATCTTATGGTAGTATCTTGAATACAGCTTTCTTTTCAGTATTCCATGTCTCCGAGCAAGATACATGCAATATCTATACAGTTCCAACACACCCTGAATAGTCATGCACACTGCTTAGCTCAAAATGCATCGAATAGAAAGTAATGCATTCAGCTCAAAAGAGTGTAGAAATGAATTTTACTGAAAACAACCAGGTGATAACTTGATATAAAGCTTATTAATTTTCTTACTATATGATTTAGAATAGTATGCAAACAATTTTATGAGTGTACTACCAATGGTCGAGAAGTTACTGTCAGTTTCATTACGTTTTCTATTTAATGGAACTTAGCAGTCACTGAACTAAAGAAACATAATGGCTGTTCCACTCTAAACTTCATGAGGTAGTATGTTGAATACAGCTTGCTTTTCAGAATTCCATGTCTCTAAGATACATGCAATATCTATACAGTTCCAACACACCCTGAATAGTCATGCACACTGCTCAGCTGAAAATGCATAGAATAGAAAGTAATCCATTCAGCTCAAAAGAGTGTAGAAATGAATTTTACTGAAAACAACCAGGTGATAACTTGATGTAAAGCTTATTAATTTTCTTACTATATGATTTAGAATAGTATGCAAACAATTTTATGAGTGTACTACCAATGGTCGAGAAGTTACTGTCAGTTTCATTACGTTTTCTATTTAATGGAACTTAGCAGTCACTGAACTAAAGAAACATAATGGCTGTTCCACTCTAAACTTCATGAGGTAGTATCTTGAATACAGCTTGCTTTTCAGACTTCCATGTCTCTAAGATACATGCAATATCTATACAGTTCCAACACACCCTGAATAGTCATGCACACTGCTTAGCTCAAAATGCATAGAATAGAAAGTAATGCATTCAGCTCAAAAGAGTGTAGAACTGAATTTGCCTGAAAACTACTAGGTGATAGCCTGATGTAAAGCTTATTATTTTTCTTCCTATATGATTTAGAGTAGTATGCAAACAATTTTATGAGTGTGCTACCAATGCTCGAGAAGTTACTGTCAGTTTCATTACGTTTTCTATTTAATGGAACTTTGATTTTACAGAACTAAAGAAACATATTGGTTGTTCCTCTCTAAACATAATGAGATAGTATCTTGAATACAGCTTGCTTTTCAGTATTCCATGTCTCTGAGCAAGATACATGCAATATCTATACAGTTCCAACACACCCTGAATAGTCATGCTCACTGCTTAGCTGAAAATGCATGGAATAGAAAGTAATGCATTCAGCTCAAAAGAGTGTAGAACTGAATTTTCCTGAAAACTACTAGGTGATAACCTGATGGAAAGCTTATTATTTTTCTTCCTATATGATTTAGAGTAGTATGCAAACAATTTTATGAGTGTGCTACCAATGCTCGAGAAGTTACTGTCAGTTTCATTACGTTTTCTATTTAATGGAACTTTGATTTTACAGAACTAAAGAAACATATTGGTTGTTCCTCTCTAAACATAATGAGATTGTATCTTGAATACAGCTTGCTTTTCAGTATTCCATGTCTCTAAGCAAGATACATGCAATATTTATACAGTTCCAAGGCACCCTGAATAGTCATGCACACTGCTTAGCTGAAAATGCAGAGAATAAAAAGTAATCCATTCAGTTCAAAAGAGCGTAGAAATGAATTTTACTGAAAACAACCAGGTGATAACTTGATGTAAAGCTTATTAATTTTCTTACTATATGATTTAGAATAGTATGCAAACAATTTTATGAGTGTACTACCAATGGTCGAGAAGTTACTGTCAGTTTCATTACGTTTTCTATTTAATGGAACTTAGCAGTCACTGAACTAAAGAAACATAATGGCTGTTCCACTCTAAACTTCATGAGGTAGTATCTTGAATACAGCTTGCTTTTCAGAATTCCATGTCTCTAAGATACATGCAATATCTATACAATTCCAACACTCCCTGAATAGTCATGCACACTGCTTAGCTCAAAATGCATAGAATAGAAAGTAATGCATTCAGCTCAAAAGAGTATAGAACTGAATTTGCCTGAAAACTACTAGGTGATAACCTGATGGAAAGCTTATTATTTTTCTTCCTATATGATTTAGAGTAGTATGCAAACAAATTTATGAGTGTGCTACCAATGATAGTGAAGTTGCTTTTTGGAAATTCACATTATTTACACAACATTACATTAGCGTTTACAGAACAAAGTTATTGGATGTTTCACTCCAAATGTGATGAGATTGTTTGTTGAATTCACCTTGAATTTGAGTATTCCACGTCTCTCAGTAAGATACATACAATATCTAGACAGTTCCAATACACCCCGAATGGTTATGTACACATTCATAACTCAAAATGCATTGAAAAGAAAGTAATGTATTCAGCTCAAAGGAATAGAGCGGAATTTTTCTGAAATCTACTAGGTGATAACTTAATGTAAAGCTTATTATTTCTCTTATTACATGTTTTGCAGTAGTATGCAATCAATTATATGAGTGTGCTACCAATGTTCGAGAAGATACTTTCAGTAACATTACCTTTTGTACAGAATAGAATGTTAGCGTTTCTAGAACTAATGAAACATATTGGCTGTCCCACCCTAAATTTCTTATGGTAGTATCTTGAATACAGCTTGCTTTTCAGTATTCCAAGTCTCCGAGCAAGAGACATGCAATATCTATACAGTTCCAACACACCCTGAATAGTCATGCACACTGCTTAGCTCAAAATGCATCGAATAGAAAGTAATGCATTCAGCTCAAAAGAGTGTAGAAATGAATTTTACTGAAAAAAACCAGGTGATAACTTGATGTAAAGCTTATTAATTTTCTTACTATATGATTTAGAATAGTATGCAAAACAATTTTATGAGTGTACTACCAATGGTCGAGAAGTTCCTGTCAGTTTCATTACGTTTTCTATTTAATGGAACTTAGCAGTCACTGAACTAAAGAAACATAATGGCTGTTCCACTCTAAACTTCATGAGGTAGTATCTTGAATACAGCTTGCATTTCAGAATTCCATGTCTCTAAGATACATGCAATATCTATACAGTTCCAACACACCCTGAATAGTCATGCACACTGCTTAGCTCAAAATGCATAGAATAGAAAGTAATGCATTCAGCTGAAAAGAGTGTAGAACTGAATTTTCCTGAAAACTACTAGGTGATAACCTGATGGAAAGCTTATTGTTTTTCTTCCTATATGATTTAGAGTAGTATGCAAACAATTTTATGAGTGTGCTACCAATGCTCGAGAAGTTACTGTCAGTTTCATTACGTTTTCTATTTAATGGAACTTTGATTTTACAGAACTAAAGAAACATATTGGTTGTTCCTCTCTAAACATAATGAGATAGTATCTTGAATACAGCTTGCTTTTTAGTATTCCATGTCTCTAAGCAAGATACATGCAATATCTATACAGTTCCAACACACCCTGAATAGTCATGCACACTGCTTAGCTGAAAATGCATATAATAGAAAGTAATCCATACAGCTCAAAAGAGTGTAGAAATGAATTTTACTGAAAACAACCAGGTGATAACGATGTAAAGCTTATTAATTTTCTTACTATATGATTTAGAATAGTATGCAAACAATTTTATGAGTGTACTACCAATGGTCGAGAAGTTACTGTCAGTTTCATTACGTTTTCTATTTAATGGAACTTAGCAGTCACTGAACTAAAGAAACATAATGGCTGTTCCACTCTAAACTTCATGAGGTAGTATCTTGAATACAGCTTGCTTTTCAGAATTCCATGTCTCTAAGATACATGCAATATCTATACAGTTCCAACACACCCTGAATAGTCATGCACACTGCTTAGCTCAAAATGCATAGAATAGAAAGTAATGCATTCAGCTCAAAAGAGTGTAGAACTGAATTTTCCTGAAAACTACTACGTGATAACCTAATGTAAAGCTTATTATTTTTCTTCCTATATGATTTAGAGTAGTATGCAAACAATTTTATGAGTGTGCTACCAATGCTCGAGAAGTTACTGTCAGTTTCATTACGTTTTCTATTAAATGGAACTTTGATTTTACAGAACTAAAGAAACATATTGGTTGTTCCTCTCTAAACATAATGAGATAGTATCTTGAATACAGCTTGCTTTTCAGTATTCCATGTCTCTAAGCAAGATACATGCAATATCTATACAGTTCCAACACACCCTGAATAGTCATGCACACTGCTTAGCTGAAAATGCATAGAATAGAAAGTAATCCATTCAGCTCAAAAGAGTGTAGAAATGAATTTTACTGAAAACAACCAGGTGATAACTTGATGTAAAGCTTATTAATTTTCTTACTATATGATTTAGAATAGTATGCAAACAATTTTATGAGTGTACTACCAATGGTCGAGAAGTTACTGTCAGTTTCATTACGTTTTCTATTTAATGGAACTTAGCAGTCACTGAACTAAAGAAACATAATGGCTGTTCCACTCTAAACTTCATGAGGTAGTATCTTGAATACAGCTTGCTTTTCAGAATTCCATGTCTCTAAGATACATGCAATATCTATACAGTTCCAACACACCCTGAATAGTCATGCACACTGCTTAGCTCAAAATGCATAGAATAGAAAGTAATGCATTCAGCTCAAGAGTGTAGAACTGAATTTTCCTGAAAACTACTAGGTGATAACCTGATGTAAAGCTTATTATTTTTCTTCCTATATGATTTAGAGTAGTATGCAAACAATTTTATGAGTGTGCTACCAATGCTTGAGAAGTTACTGTCAGTTTCATTACGTTTTCTATTTAATGGAACTTTGATGTTACAGAACTAAAGAAACATATTGGTTGTTCCTCTCTAAACATAATGAGATAGTATCTTGAATACAGCTTGTTTTTCAGTATTCCATGTCTCTAAGCAAGATACATGCAATATCTATACAGTTCCAACACACCCTGAATAGTCATGCACACTGCTTAGCTGAAAATGCATAGAATAGAAAGTAATCCATTCAGCTCAAAAGAGTGTAGAAATGAATTTTACTGAAAACAACCAGGTGATAACTTGATGTAAAGCTTATTAATTTTCTTACTATATGATTTAGAATAGTATGCAAACAATTTTATGAGTGTACTACCAATGGTCGAGAAGTTACTGTCAGTTTCATTACGTTTTCTATTTAATGGAACATAGCAGTCACTGAACTAAAGAAACATAATGGCTGTTCCACTCTACACTTCATGAGGTAGTATCTTGAATACAGCTTGCTTTTCAGCATTCCATGTCTCTAAGATACATGCAATATCTATACAGTTCCAACACACCCTGAATAGTCATGCACACTGCTTAGCTCAAAATGCATAGAATAGAAAGTAATGCATTCAGCTCAAAAGAGTGTAGAACTGAATTTTCCTGAAAACAGCCAGGTGATAACTTGATGTAAAGCTTATTAATTTTCTTACTATATGATTTAGAATAGTATGCAAACAATTTTATGTGTACTACCAATGGTAGAGAAGTTACTGTCAGTTTCATTACATTTTCTATTTAATGGAACTTAGCAGTCACTGAACTAAAGAAACATAATGGCTGTTCCACTCTAAACTTCATGAGGTAGTATCTTGAATACAGCTTGCTTTTCAGAATTCCATGTCTCTAAGATACATGCAATATCTATACAGTTCCAACACACCCTGAATAGTCATGCACACTGCTTAGCTCAAAATGCATAGAATAGAAAGTAATGCATTCAGCTGAAAAGAGTGTAGAAATGAATTTTACTGAAAACAACCAGGTGATAACTTGATGTAAAGCTTATTAATTTTCTTACTATATGATTTAGAATAGTATGCAAACAATTTTATGAGTGTACTACCAATGGTCGAGAAGTTACTGTCAGTTTCATTACGTTTTCTATTTAATGGAACTTTGATTTTGCAGAACTAAAGAAACATATTGGTTGTTCCTCTCTAAACATAATGAGATTGTATCTTGAATACAGCTTGCTTTTCAGTATTCCATGTCTCTAAGCAAGATACATGCAATATCTATACAGTTCCAACACACCCTGAATAGTCATGCACACTGCTTAGCTGAAAATGCATAGAATAGAAAGTAATGCATTCAGCTCCAAAGAGTGTAGAAATGAATTTTACTGAAAACAACCAGGTGATAACTTGATGTAAAGCTTATTAATTTTCTTACTATATGATTTAGAGTAGTATGCAAACAATTTTATGAGTGTACTACCAATGGTCGAGAAGTTACCGTCAGTTTCATTACGTTTTCTATTTAATGGAACTTTGATTTTGCAGAACTAAAGAAACATATTGGTTGTTCCTCTCTACACATAATGAGATTGTATCTTGAATACAGCTTGCTTTCAGTATTCCATGTCTCTAAGCAAGATACATGCAATATCTATACAGTTCCTACACACCCTGAATAGTCATGCACACTGCTTAGCTGAAAATGCAGAGAATAAAAAGTAATCCATTCAGCTCAAAAGAGTGTAGAAATGAATTTTTCTGAAAACAACCAGGTGATAACTTGATGTAAAGCTTATTAATTTTCTTACTATATGATTTAGAATAGTATGCAAACAATTTTATGAGTGTACTACCAATGGTCGAGAAGTTACTGTCAGTTTCCTTACGTTTTCTATTTAATGGAACTTAGCAGTCACTGAACTAAAGAAACATAATGGCTGTTCCGCTCTAAACTTCATGAGGTAGTATCTTGAATACAGCTTGCTTTTCAGAATTCCATGTCTCTAAGATACATGCTATATCTATACAATTCCAACACACCCTGAATAGTCATGCACACTGCTTAGCTCAAAATGCATAGAATAGAAAGTAATGCATTCAGCTCAAAAGAGTGTAGAACTGAATTTGCCTGAAAACTACTAGGTGATAACCTGATGGAAAGCTTATTATTTTTCTTCCTATATGATTTAGAGTAGTATGCAAACAATTTTATGAGTGTGCTACCAATGATAGAGAAGTTGCTTTTTGGAAATTCACATTATTTACACAACATTACATTAGCGTTTACAGAAGAAAACAAAGTTATTGGATGTTTCACTCCAAATGTGATGAGATTGTTTGCTGAATTCACCTTGAATTTGAGTATTCCACGTCTCTCAGTAAGATACATACAATATCTAGACAGTTCCAATACACCCCGAATGGTTATGTACACATGCATAACTCAAAATGCATTGAAAAGAAAGTAATGTATTCAGCTCAAAGGAACAGAGCGGAATTTTTCTGAAATCTACTAGGTGATAACTTAATGTAAAGCTTATTATTTTTCTTATTACATGTTTTGCAGTAGTATGCAATCAATTTTATGAGTGTGCTACCAATGTTCGAGAAGATACTTTCAGTAACATTACCTTTTGTACAGAATAGAATGTTAGCGTTTCTAGAACTAATGAAATATATTGGCTGTCCCACCCTAAATTTCTTATGGTAGTATCTTGATAACAGCATGCTTTTCAGTATTCCATGTCTCCGAGCAAGATACATGCAATATCTATACAGTTGCAACACACCCTGAATAGTCATGCACACTGCTTAGCTGAAAATGCATCGAATAGCAAGTAATGCATTCAGCTCCAAAGAGTGTAGAAATGAATTTTACTGAAAACAACCAGGTGATAACTTGATGTAAAGCTTATTAATTTTCTTACTATATGATTTAGAATAGTATGCAAACAATTTTATGAGTGTACTACCAATGGTCGAGAAGTTACTGTCAGTTTCATTACGTTTTCTATTTAATGGAACTTAGCAGTCACTGAACTAAAGAAACATAATGGCTGTTCCACTCTAAACTTCATGAGGTAGTATCTTGAATACAGCTTGCTTTTCAGAATTCCATGTCTCTAAGATACATGCAATATCTATACAGTTCCAACACACCCTGAATAGTCATGCACACTGCTTAGCTCAAAATGCATCGAATAGAATGTAATGCATTCAGCTCAAAAGAGTGTAGAACTGAATTTTCCTGAAAACTACTAGGTGATAACCTGATGTAAAGCTTATTATTTTTCTTCCTACATGATTTAGAGTAGTATGCAAACAATTTTATGAGTGTGCTACCAATGCTCGAGAAGTTACTGTCAGTTTCATTACGTTTTCTATTTAATGGAACTTTGATTTTACAGAACTAAAGAAACATATTGGTTGTTCCTCTCTAAACATAATGAGATAGTGTCTTGAATACAGCTTGCTTTTCAGTATTTCATGTCTCTAAGCAAGATACATGCAATATCTATACAGTTCCAACACACCCTGAATAGTCATGCACACTGCTTAGCTGAAAATGCATAGAATAGAAAGTAATCCATTCAGCTCAAAAGAGTGTAGAAATGAATTTTATTGAAAACAGCCAGGTGATAACTTGATGTAAAGCTTATTAATTTTCTTACTATATGATTTAGAATAGTATGCAAACAATTTTATGAGTGTACTACCAATGGTAGAGAAGTTACTGTCAGTTTCATTACGTTTTCTATTTAATGGAACTTAGCAGTCACTGAACTAAAGAAACATAATGGCTGTTCCACTCTAAACTTCATGAGGTAGTATCTTGAATACAGCTTGCTTTTCAGAATTCCATGTCTCTAAGATACATGCAATATCTATACAGTTCCAACACACCCTGAATAGTCATGCACACTGCTTAGCTCAAAATGCATAGAATAGAAAGTAATGCATTCAGCTGAAAAGAGTGTAGAACTGAATTTTCCTGAAAACTGCTAGGTGATAACCTGATGGAAAGCTTATTATTTTTCTTCCTATATGATTTAGAGTAGTATGCAATCAATTTTATGAGTGTGCTACCAATGCTCGAGAAGTTACTGTCAGTTTCATTACGTTTTCTATTTAATGGAACTTTGATTTTACAGAACTAAAGAAACATATTATTTGTTCCTCTCTAAACATAATGAGATAGTATCTTGAATACAGCTTGCTTTTCAGTATTCCATGTCTCTAAGCAAGATACATGCAATATCTATACAGTTCCAACACACCCTGAATAGTCATGCACACTGCTTAGCTGAAAATGCATAGAATAGAAAGTAATGCATTCAGCTCCAAAGAGTGTAGAAATGAATTTTACTGAAAACAACCAGGTGATAACTTGATGTAAAGCTTATTAATTTTCTTACTATATGATTTAGAATAGTATGCAAACAATTTTATGAGTGTACTACCAATGGTCGAGAAGTTACTGTCAGTTTCCTTACGTTTTCTATTTAATGGAACTTAGCAGTCACTGAACTAAAGAAACATAATGGCTGTTCCTCTCTAAACATAATGAGATAGTATCTTGAATACAGCTTGCTTTTCAGTATTCCATGTCTCTGAGCAAGATACATGCAATATCTATACAGTTCCAACACACCCTGAATAGTCATGCACACTGCTTAGCTGAAAATGCATAGAATAGAAAGTAATGCATTCAGCTCAAAAGAGTGTAGAACTGAATTTTCCTGAAAACTACTAGGTGATAACCTGATGTAAAGCTTATTATTTTCCTTCCTATATGATTTAGAGTAGTATGCAAACAATTTTATGAGTGTGCTACCAATGATAGAGAAGTTGCTTTTTGGAAATTCACATTATTTACACAACATTACATTAGCGTTTACAGAACAAAACAAAGTTATTGGATGTTTCACTCCAAATGTGATGAGATTGTTTGTTGAATTCACCTTGAATTTGAGTATTCCACGTCTCTCAGTAAGATACATACAATATCGAGACAGTTCCAATACACCCCGAATGGTTATGTACAGATTCATAACTCAAAATGCATTGAAAAGAAAGTAAAGTATTCAGCTCAAAGGAATAGAGCGGAATTTTTCTGAAATCTACTAGGTGATAACTTAATGTAAAGCTTATTATTTTTCTTATTACATGATTTGCAGTAGTATGCAATCAATTTTATGAGTGTGCTACCAATGTTCGAGAAGATACTATCAGTAACATTACCTTTTGTACAGAATAGAACGTTAGCGTTTCTAGAACTAATGAAACATATTGGCTGTCCCACCCTAAATGTCTTCTGGTAGTATCTTGAATACAGCTTGCTTTTCAGTATTCCATGTCTCCGAGCAAGATACATGCAATATCTATACAGTTCCAACACACCCTGAATAGTCAAGCACACTGCTTAGCTCAAAATGCATCGAATAGAAAGTAATGCATTCAGCTCAAAAGAGTGTAGAACTGAATTTTCCTGAAAACGACTAGATGATAACTTGATGTAAAGCTTATTAATTTTCTTACTATATGATTTAGAATAGTATGCAAACAATTTTATGAGTGTACTACCAATGGTCGAGAAGTTACTGTCAGTTTCATTACGTTTTCTATTTAATGGAACTTAGCAGTCACTGAACTAAAGAAACATAATGGCTGTTCCACTCTAAACTTCATGAGGTAGTATCTTGAATACAGCTTGCTTTTCAGAATTCCATGTCTCTGAGTAAGATACATGCAATATCTATACTATTCCAACACACGCTGAATAGTCATCCACACTGCCTAGCTCAAAATGCATAGAATAGAAAGTAATGCATTCAGCTCAATAGAGTGTAGAACTGAATTTTCCTGAAAACTACTAGGTGATAACTTGATGTAATGCTTATTATTTTTCTTACTATATAATTTAGAGTAGTATGCAAACAATTTTATGAGTGTGCTACCAATGATAGATGTTGCTTTTTGGAAGTTCACATTTTTTACACAAGATTACATTAGCGTTTTCAGAACTGAACAAACGTATTTAATGTTTCACTCCAAATGTTATGATATGGTTTGTTGAATTCACCTTGAGCTTGAGTATTCCATGGCTCTGATTAGGATATCAATAAAGATCCAACTCACACTGCGTATTTATGTACACATTCATAACTCAAAACGCAGAGAAGGGAACGACATGCATTCAGCTCAATAGAGAGTAGAGTTGAATTTTGCTGAAAACAGCAGAAAGCTAACAATGTGACCCTTATTATTTTGTTTACCATGTGCTCTAGAATAGAGTGCAAACAATTTTTTGTGTGTACTACCAATGGTCGAGAGGTTACTGTCAGTTTCATTACGTTTTCTGTTTAATGGAACTTAGCGTTTACAGAACTATAGAAACATAATGGCTGTTGCACTCTAAAAATCATGAGGAAGTAACTTGAATACAGCTTGCTTTTCAGAATTCCATGTCTCTAAGATACATGCAATATCTATACAGTTCCAACACACCCTGAATAGTCATGCACACTGCTTAGCTCAAAATGCATAGAATAGAAAGTAATGCATTCAGCTCAAAAGAGTGTAGAACTGAATTTTCCTGAAAACTACTAGCTGATAACCTGAAGTAAAGCTTATTATTTTTCTTCCTATATGATTTAGAGTAGTATGCAAACAATTTTATGAGTGTGCTACCAATGCTGGAGATGTTACTGTCAGTTTCATTACGTTTTCTATTTAATGGAACTTTGATTTTACACAACTAAAGAAACATAATGGCTGTACCTCTCTAAACATAATGAGATAGTATCTTGAATACAGCTTGCTTTTCAGTATTCCATGCCTCTGAGCAAGATACATGCAATATCTATACAGTTCCAACACACCCTGAATAGTCATGCACACTGCTTAGCTCAAAATGCATAGAATAGAAAGTAATGCATTCAGCTCAAAAGAGTGTAGAACTGAATTTTACTGAAAACAACTAGGTGATAACTTGATGTAAAGCTTATTAATTTTCTTACTATATGATTTAGAATAGTATGCAAACAATTTTATGAGTGTACTACTAATGGTCGAGAAGTTACTGTCAGTTTCATTACGTTTTCTATTTAATGGAACTTAGCAGTCACTGAACTAAAGAAACATAATGGCTGTTCCACTCTAAACTTCATGAGGTAGTATCTTGAATACAGCTTGCTTTTCAGAATTCCATGTCTCTAAGATACATGCAATATCTATACAGTTCCAACACACCCTGAATAGTCATGCACACTGCATAGCTCAAAATGCATAGAATAGAAAGTAATGCATTCAGCTCAAAAGAGTGTAGAACTGAATTTTCCTGAAAACTACTAGGTGATAACCTGATGTAAAGCTTATTAATTTTCTTACTATATGATTTAGAATAGTATGCAAACAATTTTATGAGTGTACTACCAATGGTTGAGAAGTTACTGTCAGTTTCATTACGTTTTCTATTTAATGGAACTTAGCAGTCACTGAACTAAAGAAACATAATGGCTGTTCCACTCTAAACTTCATGAGGTAGTATCTTGAATACAGCTTGCTTTTCAGAATTCCATGTCTCTAAGATACATGCAATATCTATACAGTTCCAACACACCCTGAATAGTCATGCACACTGCTTCGCTCAAAATGCATGGAATAGAAAGTAATGCATTCAGCTGAAAAGAGTGTAGAACTGAATTTTCCTGAAAACTACTAGGTGATAACCTGATGGAAAGCTTATTATTTTTCTTCCTATATGATTTAGAGTAGTATGCAAACAATTTTATGTGTGTGCTACCAATGCTCGAGAAGTTACTGTCAGTTTCATTACGTTTTCTATTTAATGGAACTTTGATTTTACACAACTAAAGAAACATATTGGTTGTTCCTCTCTAAACATAATGAGATAGTATCTTGAATACAGCTTGCTTTTCAGTATTCCATGTCTCTAAGCAAGATACATGCAATATCTATACAGTTCCAACACACCCTGAATAGTCATGCACACTGCTTAGCTGAAAATGCATAGAATAGAAAGTAATCCATTCAGCTCAAAAGAGTGTAGAAATGAATTTTACTGAAAACAACCAGGTGATCACTTGATGTAAAGCTTATTAATTTTCTTACTATATGATTTAGAATAGTATGCAAACAATTTTATGAGTGTACTACCAATGGTCGATAAGTTACTGTCAGTTTCATTACGTTTTCTATTTAATGGAACTTAGCGTTTACAGAACTAAAGAAACATATTGGCTGTTCCACTCTAAATTTCATGAGGTAGTATCTTGAATTCACCTTGCTTTTGAGTATTCCACGTCTCTCAGTAAGATACATACAATATCTAGACAGTTCCAATACACCCCGAATGGTTATGTACACATTCATAACTCAAAATGCATTGAATAGAAAGTAATGTATTCAGCTCAAAGGAATAGAGCGGAATTTCTCTGAAATCTACGGTGATAACTTAATGTAAAGCTTATTATTTTTCTTATTACATGATTTGCAGTAGTATGCAATCAATTTTATGAGTGTGCAACCAATGTTCGAAAAGATACTTTCAGTAACACTACCTTTTGTACAGAATTGAATGTTACCGTTTCTAGAACTAATGTAACATATTGGCTGTCCCACCCTAAATTTCTTATGGTAGTATCTTGAATACAGCTTGCCTTTCAGTATTCCATGTCTCTGAGCAAGAAACATGCAATATCTATACAGTTCCAACACACCCTGAATAGTCATGCACACTGCTTAGATGAAAATGGATAGAATAGAAAGTAATGCATTCAGCTCAAAAGAGTGTAGAACTGAATTTTACTGAAAACAACTAGGTGATAATTTGATGTAAAGCTTATTAATTTTCTTACTATATGATTTAGAATAGTATGCAAACAATTTTATGAGTGTACCACCAATGGTCGAGAAGTTACTGTCAGTTTCATTACGTTTTCTATTTAATGGAAATTAGCATTTACTGAACTAAAGAAACATAATGGCTGTTCCACTCTAAACCATGAGGTAGTATCTTGAATACAGCTGGCTTTTCAGTATTCCATGTCTCTGAGTAAGATACATGCAATATCTATACTATTCCAACACACGCTGAATAGTCATCCACACTGCCTAGCTCAAAATGCATAGAATAGAAAGTACTGCATTCAGCTCAATAGAGTGTAGAACTGAATTTTCCTGAAAACTACTAGGAGATAACTTGATGTAATGCTTATTATTTTTCTTACTATATAATTCAGAGTAGTATGCAAACAATTTTATGAGTGTGCTACCAATGATAGAGGTTGCTTTTTGGAAGTTCACATTTTTTACACAAGATTACATTAGCGTTTTCAGAACTGAACAAACGTATTTAATGTTTCACTCCAAATGTTATGATATGGTTTGTTGAATTCACCTGAGCTTGAGTATTCCATGGCTCTGATTAGGATATCAATAAAGATCCAACTCACACTGCGTATTTATGTACACATTCATAACTCAAAACGCAGAGAAGGGAACGACATGCATTCAGCTCAATAGAGAGTAGAGTTGAATTTTGCTGAAAACAGCAGAAAGCTAACAATGTGACCCTTATTATTTTGTTTACCATGTGCCCTAGAATAGAGTGCAAACAATTTTTTGTGTGTACTGCCAATGGTCCAGAGGTTACTGTCAGTTTCATTACGTTTTCTATTTAATGGAACTTAGCGTTTACAGAACTATAGAAACGTAATGGCTGTTGCACTCTAAAAATCATGAGGTAGTATCTTGAATACAGCTTGCTTTTCAGAATTCCATGTCTCTAAGATACATGCAATATCTATACAGTTCCAACACACCCTGAATAGTCATGCAGACTGCTTAGCTGAAAATGCATAGAATAGAAAGTAATCCATTCAGCTCAAAAGAGTGTAGAAATGAATTTTAATGAAAACAGCCAGGTGATAACTTGATGTAAAGCTTATTAATTTTCTTACTATATGATTTAGAATAGTATGCAAACAATTTTATGAGTGTACTACCAATGGTCGATAAGTTACTGTCAGTTTCATTACATTTTCTATTTAATGGAACTTAGCAGTCACTGAACTAAAGAAACATAATGGCTGTTCCACTCTAAACTTCATGAGGTAGTATCTTGAATACAGCTTGCTTTTCAGAATTCCATGTCTCTAAGATACATGCAATATCTATACAGTTCCAACACACTCTGAATAGTCATGCACACTGCTTAGCTGAAAATGCATAGAATAGAAAGTAATGCATTCAGCTCAAAAGAGTGTAGAACTGAATTTTCCTGAAAACTACTAGGTGATAACCTGATGTAAAGCTTATTATTTTTCTTCCTATATGATTTAGAGTAGTATGCAAACAATTTTATGAGTGTGCTACCAATGCTCGAGAAGTTACTGTCAGTTTCATTACGTTTTCTATTTAATGGAACTTTGATTTTACAGAACTAAAGAAACACATTGGTTGTTCCTCTCTAAACATAAGGAGATAGTATCTTGAATACAGCTTGCTTTTCAATATTCCATGTCTCTGAGCAAGATACTTGCAATATCTATACAGTTCCAACACACCCTGAATAGTCATGCACACTGCCTAGCTCAAAATGCATAGAATAGAAAGTAATGCATTCAGCTCAAAAGAGTGTAGAACTGAATTTTCCTGAAAACTACTAGATGATAACCTGATGTAAAGCTTATTATTTTTCTTCCTATATGATTTAGAGTAGTATGCAAACAATTTTATGAGTGTGCTACCAATGCTCGAGAAGTTACTGTCAGTTTCATTACGTTTTCTATTTAATAGAACTTTGATTTTACAGAACTAATGAAACATATTGGCTGTCCCTCCCTAAATGTCTTATGGTAGCATCTTGAATACAGCTTGCTTTTCAGTATTCCATGTCTCCGAGCAAGATACATGCAATATCTATACAGTTCCAACACACCCTGAATAGTCATGCACACTGGTTAGCTGAAAATGCATAGAATAGAAAGTAATCCATTCAGCTCAAAAGAGTGTAGAAATGAATTTTACTGAAAACAGCCAGGTGATAACTTGATGTAAAGCTTATTAATTTTCTTACTATATGATTTAGAATAGTATGCAAACAATTTTATGAGTGTACTACCAATGGTCGAGAAGTTACTGTCAGTTTCATTACGTTTTCTATTTAATGGAACTTAGCAGTCACTGAACTAAAGAAACATAATGGCTGTTCCACTCTAAACTTCATGAGGTAGTATCTTGAATACAGCTTGCTTTTCAGAATTCCATGTCTCTAAGATACATGCAATATCTATACAGTTCCAACACACCCTGAATAGTCATGCACACTGCTTAGCTCAAAATGCATAGAATAGAAAGTAATGCATTCAGCTCAAAAGAGTGTAGAACTGAATTTTCCTGAAAACTACTAGGTGATAACCTGATGTAAAGCTTATTATTTTTCTTCCTATATGATTTAGAGTAGTATGCAAACAATTTAATGAGTGTGCTACCAATGCTCGAGATGTTACTGTCAGTTTCATTACGTTTTCTATTTAATGGAACTTTGATTTTAAAGAACTAAAGAAACATATTGGTTGTTCCTCTCTAAAGATAATGAGATAGTATCTTGAATACAGCGTGCTTTTCAGTATTCCATGTCTCTGAGCAAGATACGTGCAATATCTATACAGTTCCAACACACCCTGAATAGTCATGCACACTGCTTAGCTGAAAATGCATAGAATAGAAAGTAATCCATTCAGCTCAAAAGAGTGTAGAAATGAATTTTACTGAAAACAGCCAGGTGATAACTTGATGTAAAGCTTATTAATTTTCTTACTATATGATTTAGAATAGTGTGCAAACAATTTTATGAGTGTACTACCATTGGTCGAGAAGTTACTGTCAGTTTCATTACGTTTTCTATTTAATGGAACTTAGCAGTCACTGAACTAAAGAAACATAATGGCTGTTCCACTCTAAACTTCATGAGGTAGTATCTTGAAAACAGCTTGCTTTTCAGAATTCCATGTCTCTAAGATACATGCAATATCTATACAGTTCCAACACACCCTGAATAGTCATGCACACTGCTTAGCTCAAAATGTATAGAATAGAAAGTAATGCATTCAGCTCAAAAGAGTGTAGAACTGAATTTTCCTGAAAACTACTAGGTGATAACCTGATGTAAAGCTTATTATTTTTCTTCCTATATGATTTAGAGTAGTATGCAAACAATTTTATGAGTGTGCTACCAATGCTCGAGAAGTTACTGTCAGTTTCATTACGTTTTCTATTTAATGGAACTTTGATTTTACAGAACTAAAGAAACATATTGGTTGTTCCTCTCTAAACATAATGAGATAGTATCTTGAATACAGCTTGCTTTTCAGTATTCCATGTCTCTAAGCAAGATACATGCAATATCTATACAGTTCCAACACACCCTGAATAGACATGCACACTGCTTAGCTGAAAATGCATAGAATAGAAAGTAATCCATTCAGCTCAAAAGAGTGTAGAAATGAATTTTACTGAAAACAACCAGGTGATAACTTTATGTAAAGCTTATTAATTTTCTTACTATATGATTTAGAATAGTATGCAAACAATTTTATGAGTGTACTACCAATGGTCGAGAAGTTACTGTCAGTTTCATTACGTTTTCTATTTAATGGAACTTAGCAGTCACTGAACTAAAGAAACATAATGGCTGTTCCACTCTAAACTTCATGAGGTAGTATCTTGAATACAGCTTGCTTTTCAGAATTCCATGTCTCTAAGATACATGCAATATCTATACAGTTCCAACACACCCTGAATAGTCATGCACACTGCTTCGCTCAAAATGCATGGAATAGAAAGTAATGCATTCAGCTGAAAAGAGTGTAGAACTGAATTTTCCTGAAAACTACTAGGTGATAACCTGATGGAAAGCTTATTATTTTTCTTCCTATATGATTTAGAGTAGTATGCAAACAATTTTATGTGTGTGCTACCAATGCTCGAGAAGTTACTGTCAGTTTCATTACGTTTTCTATTTAATGGAACTTTGATTTTACAGAACTAAAGAAACATATTGGTTGTTCCTCTCCAAACATAATGAGATAGTATCTTGAATACAGCTTGCTTTTCAGTATTCCATGTCTCTAAGCAAGATACATGCAATATCTATACAGTTCCAACACACCCTGAATAGTCATGCACACTGCTTAGCTGAAAATGGATAGAATAGAAAGTAATGCATTCAGCTCAAAAGAGTGTAGAACTGAATTTTACTGAAAACAACTAGGTGATAATTTGATTTAAAGCTTATTAATTTTCTTACTATATGATTTAGAATAGTATGCAAACAATTTTATGAGTGTACCACCAATGGTCGAGAAGTTACTGTCAGTTTCATTACGTTTTCTATTTAATGGAAATTAGCATTTACTGAACTAAAGAAACATAATGGCTGTTCCACTCTAAACCATGAGGTAGTATCTTGAATACAGCTGGCTTTTCAGTATTCCATGTCTCTGAGTAAGATACATGCAATATCTATACTATTCCAACACACGCTGAATAGTCATCCACACTGCCTAGCTCAAAATGCATAGAATAGAAAGTACTGCATTCAGCTCAATAGAGTGTAGAACTGAATTTTCCTGAAAACTACTAGGTGATAACGATGTAATGCTTATTAATTTTCTTACTATATGATTTAGAATAGTATGCAAACAATTTTATGAGTGTACTACCAATGGTCGATAAGTTACTGTCAGTTTCATTACATTTTCTATTTAATGGAACTAAGCAGTCACTGAACTAAAGAAACATAATGGCTGTTCCACTCTAAACTTCATGAGGTAGTATCTTGAATACAGCTTGCTTTTCAGAATTCCATGTCTCTAAGATACATGCAATATCTATACAGTTCCAACACACCCTGAATAGTCATGCACACTGCTTAGCTCAAAATGCATAGAATAGAAAGTAATGCATTCAGCTCAAAAGAGTGTAGAACTGAATTTTCCTGAAAACTACTAGGTGATAACCTGATGTAAAGCTTATTATTTTTCTTCCTATATGATTTAGAGTAGTATGCAAACAATTTAATGAGTGTGCTACCAATGCTCGAGATGTTACTGTCAGTTTCATTACGTTTTCTATTTAATGGAACTTAGCAGTCACTGAACTAAAGAAACATAATGGCTGTTCCACTCTAAACTTCATGAGGTAGTATCTTGAATACAGCTTGCTTTTCAGAATTCCATGTCTCTAAGATACATGCAATATCTATACAGTTCCAACACATCATGAATAGTCATGCACACTGCTTAGCTCAAAATGCATAGAATAGAAAGTAATGCATTCAGCTCAAAAGAGTGCAGAACTGAATTTTCCTGAAAACTACTAGGTGATAACCTGATGTAAAGCTTATTATTTTTCTTCCTATATGATTTAGAGTAGTATGCAAACAATTTTATGAGTGTGCTACCAATGATAGAGAAGTTGCTTTTTGGAAATTCACATTATTTACACAACATTACATTAGCGTTTACAGAACAAAACAAAGTTATTGGATGTTTCACTCCAAATGTGATGAGATTGTTTGTTGAATTCACCTTGAATTTGAGTATTCCACGTCTCTCAGTAAGATACATACAATATCTAGACAGTTCCAATACACCCCGAATGGTTATGTACACATTCATAACTCAAAATGCATTGAAAAGAAAGTAAAGTATTCAGCTCAAAGGAATAGAGTGGAATTTTTCTGAAATCTACTAGGTGATAACTTAATGTAAAGCTTATTATTTTGCTTATTACATGATTTGCAGTAGTATGCAATCAATTTTATGAGTGTGCTACCAATGTTCGAGAAGATACTATCAGTAACATTACCTTTTGTACAGAATAGAACGTTAGCGTTTCTATAACTAATGAAACATATTGGCTGTCCCACCCTAAATTTCTTCTGGTAGTATCTTGAATACAGCTTGCTTTTCAGTATTCCATGTCTCCGAGCAAGATACATGCAATATCTATACAGTCATGCACACTGCTTAGCTCAAAATGCATCGAATAGAAAGTAATGCATTCAGCTCAAAAGAGTGTAGAACTGAATTTTCCTGAAAACGACTAGGTGATAACTTGATGTAAAGCTTATTAATTTTCTTACTATATGATTTAGAATAGTATGCAAACAATTTTATGAGTGTACTACCAATGGTCGAGAAGTTACTGTCAGTTTCATTACGTTTTCTATTTAATGGAACTTAGCAGTCACTGAACTAAAGAAACATAATGGCTGTTCCACTCTAAACTTCATGAGGTAGTATCTTGAATACAGCTTGCTTTTCAGAATTCTATGTCTCTAAGATACATGCAATATCTATACAGTTCCAACACACCCTGAATAGTCATGCACACTGCTTAGCTCAAAATGCATAGAATAGAAAGTAATGCATTCAGCTCAAAAGAGTGTAGAACTGAATTTTACTGAAAACAACTAGGTGATAACTTGATGTAAAGCTTATTAATTTTCTTACTATATGATTTAGAATAGTATGCAACTAATTTTATGAGTGTACTACCAATGGTCGAGAAGTTACTGTCAGTTTCATTACGTTTTCTATTTAATGGAACTTTGCGTTTACAGAACTAAAGAAACATATTGGCTGTTCCACTCTAAATTTCATGAGGTAGTATCTTGAATTCACCTTGCTTTTGAGTATTCCACGTCTCTCAGTAAGATACATACAATATCTAGACAGTTCCAATACACCCCGAATGGTTATGTACACATTCATAACTCAAAATGCATTGAATAGAAAGTAATGTATTCAGCTCAAAGGAATAGAGCGGAATTTCTCTGAAATCTACGGTGATAACTTAATGTAAAGCTTATTATTTTTCTTATTACATGATTTGCAGTAGTATGCAATCAATTTTATGAGTGTGCAACCAATGTTCGAAAAGATACTTTCAGTAACACTACCTTTTGTACAGAATTGAATGTTACCGTTTCTAGAACTAATGTAACATATTGGCTGTCCCACCCTAAATTTCTTATGGTAGTATCTTGAATACAGCTTGCCTTTCAGTATTCCATGTCTCTGAGCAAGAAACATGCAATATCTATACAGTTCCAACACACCCTGAATAGTCATGCACACTGCTTAGCTGAAAATGGATAGAATAGAAAGTAATGCATTCAGCTCAAAAGAGTGTAGAACTGAATTTTACTGAAAACAACTAGGTGATAATTTGATGTAAAGCTTATTAATTTTCTTACTATATGATTTAGAATAGTATGCAAACAATTTTATGAGTGTACCACCAATGGTCGAGAAGTTACTGTCAGTTTCATTACGTTTTCTATTTAATGGAAATTAGCATTTACTGAACTAAAGAAACATAATGGCTGTTCCACTCTAAACCATGAGGTAGTATCTTGAATACAGCTGGCTTTTCAGTATTCCATGTCTCTGAGTAAGATACATGCAATATCTATACTATTCCAACACACGCTGAATAGTCATCCACACTGCCTAGCTCAAAATGCATAGAATAGAAAGTACTGCATTCAGCTCAATAGAGTGTAGAACTGAATTTTCCTGAAAACTACTAGGTGATAACGATGTAATGCTTATTAATTTTCTTACTATATGATTTAGAATAGTATGCAAACAATTTTATGAGTGTACTACCAATGGTCGATAAGTTACTGTCAGTTTCATTACATTTTCTATTTAATGGAACTAAGCAGTCACTGAACTAAAGAAACATAATGGCTGTTCCACTCTAAACTTCATGAGGTAGTATCTTGAATACAGCTTGCTTTTCAGAATTCCATGTCTCTAAGATACATGCAATATCTATACAGTTCCAACACACCCTGAATAGTCATGCACACTGCTTAGCTCAAAATGCATAGAATAGAAAGTAATGCATTCAGCTCAAAAGAGTGTAGAACTGAATTTTCCTGAAAACTACTAGGTGATAACCTGATGTAAAGCTTATTATTTTTCTTCCTATATGATTTAGAGTAGTATGCAAACAATTTAATGAGTGTGCTACCAATGCTCGAGATGTTACTGTCAGTTTCATTACGTTTTCTATTTAATGGAACTTAGCAGTCACTGAACTAAAGAAACATAATGGCTGTTCCACTCTAAACTTCATGAGGTAGTATCTTGAATACAGCTTGCTTTTCAGAATTCCATGTCTCTAAGATACATGCAATATCTATACAGTTCCAACACATCATGAATAGTCATGCACACTGCTTAGCTCAAAATGCATAGAATAGAAAGTAATGCATTCAGCTCAAAAGAGTGCAGAACTGAATTTTCCTGAAAACTACTAGGTGATAACCTGATGTAAAGCTTATTATTTTTCTTCCTATATGATTTAGAGTAGTATGCAAACAATTTTATGAGTGTGCTACCAATGATAGAGAAGTTGCTTTTTGGAAATTCACATTATTTACACAACATTACATTAGCGTTTACAGAACAAAACAAAGTTATTGGATGTTTCACTCCAAATGTGATGAGATTGTTTGTTGAATTCACCTTGAATTTGAGTATTCCACGTCTCTCAGTAAGATACATACAATATCTAGACAGTTCCAATACACCCCGAATGGTTATGTACACATTCATAACTCAAAATGCATTGAAAAGAAAGTAAAGTATTCAGCTCAAAGGAATAGAGTGGAATTTTTCTGAAATCTACTAGGTGATAACTTAATGTAAAGCTTATTATTTTGCTTATTACATGATTTGCAGTAGTATGCAATCAATTTTATGAGTGTGCTACCAATGTTCGAGAAGATACTATCAGTAACATTACCTTTTGTACAGAATAGAACGTTAGCGTTTCTATAACTAATGAAACATATTGGCTGTCCCACCCTAAATTTCTTCTGGTAGTATCTTGAATACAGCTTGCTTTTCAGTATTCCATGTCTCCGAGCAAGATACATGCAATATCTATACAGTCATGCACACTGCTTAGCTCAAAATGCATCGAATAGAAAGTAATGCATTCAGCTCAAAAGAGTGTAGAACTGAATTTTCCTGAAAACGACTAGGTGATAACTTGATGTAAAGCTTATTAATTTTCTTACTATATGATTTAGAATAGTATGCAAACAATTTTATGAGTGTACTACCAATGGTCGAGAAGTTACTGTCAGTTTCATTACGTTTTCTATTTAATGGAACTTAGCAGTCACTGAACTAAAGAAACATAATGGCTGTTCCACTCTAAACTTCATGAGGTAGTATCTTGAATACAGCTTGCTTTTCAGAATTCTATGTCTCTAAGATACATGCAATATCTATACAGTTCCAACACACCCTGAATAGTCATGCACACTGCTTAGCTCAAAATGCATAGAATAGAAACTAATGCATTCAGCTCAAAAGAGTGTAGAACTGAATTTTACTGAAAACAACTAGGTGATAACTTGATGTAAAGCTTATTAATTTTCTTACTATATGATTTAGAATAGTATGCAACTAATTTTATGAGTGTACTACCAATGGTCGAGAAGTTACTGTCAGTTTCATTACGTTTTCTATTTAATGGAACTTAGCGTTTACAGAACTAAAGAAACATATTGGCTGTTCCACTCTAAATTTCATGAGGTAGTATCTTGAATTCACCTTGCTTTTGAGTATTCCACGTCTCTCAGTAAGATACATACAATATCTAGACAGTTCCAATACACCCCGAATGGTTATGTACACATTCATAACTCAAAATGCATTGAATAGAAAGTAATGTATTCAGCTCAAAGGAATAGAGCGGAATTTCTCTGAAATCTACGGTGATAACTTAATGTAAAGCTTATTATTTTTCTTATTACATGATTTGCAGTAGTATGCAATCAATTTTATGAGTGTGCAACCAATGTTCGAAAAGATACTTTCAGTAACACTACCTTTTGTACAGAATTGAATGTTACCGTTTCTAGAACTAATGTAACATATTGGCTGTCCCACCCTAAATTTCTTATGGTAGTATCTTGAATACAGCTTGCCTTTCAGTATTCCATGTCTCTGAGCAAGAAACATGCAATATCTATACAGTTCCAACACACCCTGAATAGTCATGCACACTGCTTAGCTGAAAATGGATAGAATAGAAAGTAATGCATTCAGCTCAAAAGAGTGTAGAACTGAATTTTACTGAAAACAACTAGGTGATAATTTGATGTAAAGCTTATTAATTTTCTTACTATATGATTTAGAATAGTATGCAAACAATTTTATGAGTGTACCACCAATGGTCGAGAAGTTACTGTCAGTTTCATTACGTTTTCTATTTAATGGAAATTAGCATTTACTGAACTAAAGAAACATAATGGCTGTTCCACTCTAAACCATGAGGTAGTATCTTGAATACAGCTGGCTTTTCAGTATTCCATGTCTCTGAGTAAGATACATGCAATATCTATACTATTCCAACACACGCTGAATAGTCATCCACACTGCCTAGCTCAAAATGCATAGAATAGAAAGTACTGCATTCAGCTCAATAGAGTGTAGAACTGAATTTTCCTGAAAACTACTAGGTGATAACGATGTAATGCTTATTAATTTTCTTACTATATGATTTAGAATAGTATGCAAACAATTTTATGAGTGTACTACCAATGGTCGATAAGTTACTGTCAGTTTCATTACATTTTCTATTTAATGGAACTAAGCAGTCACTGAACTAAAGAAACATAATGGCTGTTCCACTCTAAACTTCATGAGGTAGTATCTTGAATACAGCTTGCTTTTCAGAATTCCATGTCTCTAAGATACATGCAATATCTATACAGTTCCAACACACCCTGAATAGTCATGCACACTGCTTAGCTCAAAATGCATAGAATAGAAAGTAATGCATTCAGCTCAAAAGAGTGTAGAACTGAATTTTCCTGAAAACTACTAGGTGATAACCTGATGTAAAGCTTATTATTTTTCTTCCTATATGATTTAGAGTAGTATGCAAACAATTTAATGAGTGTGCTACCAATGCTCGAGATGTTACTGTCAGTTTCATTACGTTTTCTATTTAATGGAACTTTGATTTTAAAGAACTAAAGAAACATATTGGTTGTTCCTCTCTAAAGATAATGAGATAGTATCTTGAATACAGCGTGCTTTTCAGTATTCCATGTCTCTGTGCAAGATACGTGCAATATCTATACAGTTGCAACACACCCTGAATAGTCATGCACACTGCTTAGCTGAAAATGCATAGAATAGAAAGTAATCCATTCAGCTCAAAAGAGTGTAGAAATGAATTTTACTGAAAACAGCCAGGTGATAACTTGATGTAAAGCTTATTAATTTTCTTACTATATGATTTAGAATAGTGTGCAAACAATTTTATGAGTGTACTACCATTGGTCGAGAAGTTACTGTCAGTTTCATTACGTTTTCTATTTAATGGAACTTAGCAGTCACTGAACTAAAGAAACATAATGGCTCTTCCACTCTAAACTTCATGAGGTAGTATCTTGAATACAGCTTGCTTTTCAGAATTCCATGTCTCTAAGATACATGCAATATCTATACAGTTCCAACACACCCTGAATAGTCATGCACACTGCTTAGCTCAAAATGTATAGAATAGAAAGTAATGCATTCAGCTCAAAAGAGTGTAGAACTGAATTTTCCTGAAAACTACTAGGTGATAACCTGATGTAAAGCTTATTATTTTTCTTCCTATATGATTTAGAGTAGTATGCAAACAATTTTATGAGTGTGCTACCAATGCTCGAGAAGTTACTGTCAGTTTCATTACGTTTTCTATTTAATGGAACTTTGATTTTACAGAACTAAAGAAACATATTGGTTGTTCCTCTCTAAACATAATGAGATAGTATCTTGAATACAGCTTGCTTTTCAGTATTCCATGTCTCTAAGCAAGATACATGCAATATCTATACAGTTCCAACACACCCTGAATAGACATGCACACTGCTTAGCTGAAAATGCATAGAATAGAAAGTAATCCATTCAGCTCAAAAGAGTGTAGAAATGAATTTTACTGAAAACAACCAGGTGATAACTTTATGTAAAGCTTATTAATTTTCTTACTATATGATTTAGAATAGTATGCAAACAATTTTATGAGTGTACTACCAATGGTCGAGAAGTTACTGTCAGTTTCATTACGTTTTCTATTTAATGGAACTTAGCGTTTACAGAACTAAAGAAACATATTGGCTGTTCCACTCTAAATTTCATGAGGTAGTATCTTGAATTCACCTTGCTTTTGAGTATTCCACGTCTCTCAGTAAGATACATACAATATCTAGACAGTTCCAATACACCCCGAATGGTTATGTACACATTCATAACTCAAAATGCATTGAATAGAAAGTAATGTATTCAGCTCAAAGGAATAGAGCGGAATTTCTCTGAAATCTACTGTGATAACTTAATGTAAAGCTTATTATTTTTCTTATTACATGATTTGCAGTAGTATGCAATCAATTTTATGAGTGTGCAACCAATGTTCGAAAAGATACTTTCAGTAACACTACCTTTTGTACAGAATTGAATGTTACCGTTTCTAGAACTAATGTAACATATTGGCTGTCCCACCCTAAATTTCTTATGGTAGTATCTTGAATACAGCTTGCCTTTCAGTATTCCATGTCTCTGAGCAAGAAACATGCAATATCTATACAGTTCCAACACACCCTGAATAGTCATGCACACTGCTTAGCTGAAAATGGATAGAATAGAAAGTAATGCATTCAGCTCAAAAGAGTGTAGAACTGAATTTTACTGAAAACAACTAGGTGATAATTTGATGTAAAGCTTATTAATTTTCTTACTATATGATTTAGAATAGTATGCAAACAATTTTATGAGTGTACCACCAATGGTCGAGAAGTTACTGTCAGTTTCATTACGTTTTCTATTTAATGGAAATTAGCATTTACTGAACTAAAGAAACATAATGGCTGTTCCACTCTAAACCATGAGGTAGTATCTTGAATACAGCTGGCTTTTCAGTATTCCATGTCTCTGAGTAAGATACATGCAATATCTATACTATTCCAACACACGCTGAATAGTCATCCACACTGCCTAGCTCAAAATGCATAGAATAGAAAGTACTGCATTCAGCTCAATAGAGTGTAGAACTGAATTTTCCTGAAAACTACTAGATGATAACCTGATGTAAAGCTTATTATTTTTCTTCCTATATGATTTAGAGTAGTATGCAAACAATTTTATGTGTGTGCTACCAATGCTCGAGAAGTTACTGTCAGTTTCATTACGTTTTCTATTTAATGGAACTTTGATTTTACAGAACTAAAGAAACATATTGGTTGTTCCTCTCCAAACATAATGAGATAGTATCTTGAATACAGCTTGCTTTTCAGTATTCCATGTCTCTAAGCAAGATACATGCAATATCTATACAGTTCCAACACACCCTGAATAGTCATGCACACTGCTTAGCTGAAAATGCATAGAATAGAAAGTAATCCATTCAGCTCAAAAGAGTGTAGAAATGAATTTTACTGAAAACAACCAGGTGATCACTTGATGTAAAGCTTATTAATTTTCTTACTATATGATTTAGAATAGTATGCAAACAATTTTATGAGTGTACTACCAATGGTCGATAAGTTACTGTCAGTTTCATTACGTTTTCTATTTAATGGAACTTAGCAGTCACTGAACTAAAGAAACATAATGGCTGTTCCACTCTAAACTTCATGAGGTAGTATCTTGAATACAGCTTGCTTTTCAGAATTCCATGTCTCTAAGATACATGCAATATCTATACAGTTCCAACACATCATGAATAGTCATGCACACTGCTTAGCTCAAAATGCATAGAATAGAAAGTAATGCATTCAGCTCAAAAGAGTGCAGAACTGAATTTTCCTGAAAACTACTAGGTGATAACCTGATGTAAAGCTTATTATTTTTCTTCCTATATGATTTAGAGTAGTATGCAAACAATTTTATGAGTGTGCTACCAATGATAGAGAAGTTGCTTTTTGGAAATTCACATTATTTACACAACATTACATTAGCGTTTACAGAACAAAACAAAGTTATTGGATGTTTCACTCCAAATGTGATGAGATTGTTTGTTGAATTCACCTTGAATTTGAGTATTCCACGTCTCTCAGTAAGATACATACAATATCTAGACAGTTCCAATACACCCCGAATGGTTATGTACACATTCATAACTCAAAATGCATTGAAAAGAAAGTAAAGTATTCAGCTCAAAGGAATAGAGTGGAATTTTTCTGAAATCTACTAGGTGATAACTTAATGTAAAGCTTATTATTTTGCTTATTACATGATTTGCAGTAGTATGCAATCAATTTTATGAGTGTGCTACCAATGTTCGAGAAGATACTATCAGTAACATTACCTTTTGTACAGAATAGAACGTTAGCGTTTCTATAACTAATGAAACATATTGGCTGTCCCACCCTAAATTTCTTCTGGTAGTATCTTGAATACAGCTTGCTTTTCAGTATTCCATGTCTCCGAGCAAGATACATGCAATATCTATACAGTCATGCACACTGCTTAGCTCAAAATGCATCGAATAGAAAGTAATGCATTCAGCTCAAAAGAGTGTAGAACTGAATTTTCCTGAAAACGACTAGGTGATAACTTGATGTAAAGCTTATTAATTTTCTTACTATATGATTTAGAATAGTATGCAAACAATTTTATGAGTGTACTACCAATGGTCGAGAAGTTACTGTCAGTTTCATTACGTTTTCTATTTAATGGAACTTAGCAGTCACTGAACTAAAGAAACATAATGGCTGTTCCACTCTAAACTTCATGAGGTAGTATCTTGAATACAGCTTGCTTTTCAGAATTCTATGTCTCTAAGATACATGCAATATCTATACAGTTCCAACACACCCTGAATAGTCATGCACACTGCTTAGCTCAAAATGCATAGAATAGAAAGTAATGCATTCAGCTCAAAAGAGTGTAGAACTGAATTTTACTGAAAACAACTAGGTGATAACTTGATGTAAAGCTTATTAATTTTCTTACTATATGATTTAGAATAGTATGCAACTAATTTTATGAGTGTACTACCAATGGTCGAGAAGTTACTGTCAGTTTCATTACGTTTTCTATTTAATGGAACTTTGCGTTTACAGAACTAAAGAAACATATTGGCTGTTCCACTCTAAATTTCATGAGGTAGTATCTTGAATTCACCTTGCTTTTGAGTATTCCACGTCTCTCAGTAAGATACATACAATATCTAGACAGTTCCAATACACCCCGAATGGTTATGTACACATTCATAACTCAAAATGCATTGAATAGAAAGTAATGTATTCAGCTCAAAGGAATAGAGCGGAATTTCTCTGAAATCTACGGTGATAACTTAATGTAAAGCTTATTATTTTTCTTATTACATGATTTGCAGTAGTATGCAATCAATTTTATGAGTGTGCAACCAATGTTCGAAAAGATACTTTCAGTAACACTACCTTTTGTACAGAATTGAATGTTACCGTTTCTAGAACTAATGTAACATATTGGCTGTCCCACCCTAAATTTCTTATGGTAGTATCTTGAATACAGCTTGCCTTTCAGTATTCCATGTCTCTGAGCAAGAAACATGCAATATCTATACAGTTCCAACACACCCTGAATAGTCATGCACACTGCTTAGCTGAAAATGGATAGAATAGAAAGTAATGCATTCAGCTCAAAAGAGTGTAGAACTGAATTTTACTGAAAACAACTAGGTGATAATTTGATGTAAAGCTTATTAATTTTCTTACTATATGATTTAGAATAGTATGCAAACAATTTTATGAGTGTACCACCAATGGTCGAGAAGTTACTGTCAGTTTCATTACGTTTTCTATTTAATGGAAATTAGCATTTACTGAACTAAAGAAACATAATGGCTGTTCCACTCTAAACCATGAGGTAGTATCTTGAATACAGCTGGCTTTTCAGTATTCCATGTCTCTGAGTAAGATACATGCAATATCTATACTATTCCAACACACGCTGAATAGTCATCCACACTGCCTAGCTCAAAATGCATAGAATAGAAAGTACTGCATTCAGCTCAATAGAGTGTAGAACTGAATTTTCCTGAAAACTACTAGGTGATAACCTGATGTAAAGCTTATTATTTTTCTTCCTATATGATTTAGAGTAGTATGCAAACAATTTTATGAGTGTGCTACCAATGCTCGAGAAGTTACTGTCAGTTTCATTACGTTTTCTATTTAATGGAACTTTGATTTTACAGAACTAAAGAAACACATTGGTTGTTCCTCTCTAAACATAATGAGATAGTATCTTGAATACAGCTTGCTTTTCAGTATTCCATGTCTCTGAGCAAGATACTTGCAATATCTATACAGTTCCAAAACACTCTGAATAGTCATGCACACTGCCTAGCTCAAAATGCATAGAATAGAAAGTAATGCATTCAGCTCAAAAGAGTGTAGAACTGAATTTTCCTGAAAACTACTAGATGATAACCTGATGTAAAGCTTATTATTTTTCTTCCTATATGATTTAGAGTAGTATGCAAACAATTTTATGAGTGTGCTACCAATGGTCGAGAAGTTACTGTCAGTTTCATTACGTTTTCTATTTAATAGAACTTTGATTTTACAGAACTAATGAAACATATTGGCTGTCCCTCCCTAAATGTCTTATGGTAGCATCTTGAATACAGCTTGCTTTTCAGTATTCCATGTCTCCGAGCAAGATACATGCAATATCTATACAGTTCCAACACACCCTGAATAGTCATGCACACTGGTTAGCTGAAAATGCATAGAATAGAAAGTAATCCATTCAGCTCAAAAGAGTGTAGAAATGAATTTTACTGAAAACAGCCAGGTGATAACTTGATGTAAAGCTTATTAATTTTCTTACTATATGATTTAGAATAGTATGCAAACAATTTTATGAGTGTACTACCAATGGTCGAGAAGTTACTGTCAGTTTCATTACGTTTTCTATTTAATGGAACTTAGCAGTCACTGAACTAAAGAAACATAATGGCTGTTCCACTCTAAACTTCATGAGGTAGTATCTTGAATACAGCTTGCTTTTCAGAATTCCATGTCTCTAAGATACATGCAATATCTATACAGTTCCAACACACCCTGAATAGTCATGCACACTGCTTAGCTCAAAATGCATAGAATAGAAAGTAATGCATTCAGCTCAAAAGAGTGTAGAACTGAATTTTCCTGAAAACTACTAGGTGATAACCTGATGTAAAGCTTATTATTTTTCTTCCTATATGATTTAGAGTAGTATGCAAACAATTTAATGAGTGTGCTACCAATGCTCGAGATGTTACTGTCAGTTTCATTACGTTTTCTATTTAATGGAACTTTGATTTTAAAGAACTAAAGAAACATATTGGTTGTTCCTCTCTAAAGATAATGAGATAGTATCTTGAATACAGCGTGCTTTTCAGTATTCCATGTCTCTGAGCAAGATACGTGCAATATCTATACAGTTGCAACACACCCTGAATAGTCATGCACACTGCTTAGCTGAAAATGCATAGAATAGAAAGTAATCCATTCAGCTCAAAAGAGTGTAGAAATGAATTTTACTGAAAACAGCCAGGTGATAACTTGATGTAAAGCTTATTAATTTTCTTACTATATGATTTAGAATAGTCTGCAAACAATTTTATGAGTGTACTACCATTGGTCGAGAAGTTACTGTCAGTTTCATTACGTTTTCTATTTAATGGAACTTAGCAGTCACTGAACTAAAGAAACATAATGGCTGTTCCACTCTAAACTTCATGAGGTAGTATCTTGAATACAGCTTGCTTTTCAGAATTCCATGTCTCTAAGATACATGCAATATCTATACAGTTCCAACACACCCTGAATAGTCATGCACACTGCTTAGCTCAAAATGTATAGAATAGAAAGTAATGCATTCAGCTCAAAAGAGTGTAGAACTGAATTTTCCTGAAAACTACTAGGTGATAACCTGATGTAAAGCTTATTATTTTTCTTCCTATATGATTTAGAGTAGTATGCAAACAATTTTATGAGTGTGCTACCAATGCTCGAGAAGTTACTGTCAGTTTCATTATGTTTTCTATTTAATGGAACTTTGATTTTACAGAACTAAAGAAACATATTGGTTGTTCCTCTCTAAACATAATGAGATAGTATCTTGAATACAGCTTGCTTTTCAGTATTCCATGTCTCTAAGCAAGATACATGCAATATCTATACAGTTCCAACACACCCTGAATAGACATGCACACTGCTTAGCTGAAAATGCATAGAATAGAAAGTAATCCATTCAGCTCAAAAGAGTGTAGAAATGAATTTTACTGAAAACAACCAGGTGATAACTTTATGTAAAGCTTATTAATTTTCTTACTATATGATTTAGAATAGTATGCAAACAATTTTTTGAGTGTACTACCAATGGTCGAGAAGTTACTGTCAGTTTCATTACGTTTTCTATTTAATGGAACTTAGCGTTTACAGAACTAAAGAAACATATTGGCTGTTCCACTCTAAATTTCATGAGGTAGTATCTTGAATTCACTTTGCTTTTGAGTATTCCACGTCTCTCAGTAAGATACATACAATATCTAGACAGTTCCAATACACCCCGAATGGTTATGTACACATTCATAACTCAAAATGCATTGAATAGAAAGTAATGTATTCAGCTCAAAGGAATAGAGCGGAATTTCTCTGAAATCTACGGTGATAACTTAATGTAAAGCTTATTATTTTTCTTATTACATGATTTGCAGTAGTATGCAATCAATTTTATGAGTGTGCTACCAATGTTCGAGAAGATACTTTCAGTAACATTACCTTTTGTACAGAACAGAATGTTAGCGTTTCTAGAACTAATGAAACATATTGGCTGTCCCACCCTAAATTTCTTATGGTAGTATCTTGAATACAGCTTGCTTTTCAGTATTCCATGTCTCCGAGCAAGATACATGCAATATCTATACAGTTCCAACACACCCAGAATAGTCATGCACACTGCTTAGCTCAAAATGCATCGAATAGAACGTAATGCATTCAGCTCAAAAGAGTGTAGAACTGAATTTTCCTGAAAACGACGTGATAACTTGATGTAATGCTTATTAATTTTCTTACTATATGATTTAGAATAGTATGCAAACAATTTTATGAGTGTACTACCAATGGTCGATAAGTTACTGTCAGTTTCATTACGTTTTCTATTTAATGGAACTTAGCAGTCACTGAACTAAAGAAACATAATGGCTGTTCCACTCTAAACTTCATGAGGTAGTATCTTGAATACAGCTTGCTTTTCAGAATTCCATGTCTCTAAGATACATGCAATATCTATACAGTTCCAACACATCATGAATAGTCATGCACACTGCTTAGCTCAAAATGCATAGAATAGAAAGTAATGCATTCAGCTCAAAAGAGTGCAGAACTGAATTTTCCTGAAAACTACTAGGTGATAACCTGATGTAAAGCTTATTATTTTTCTTCCTATATGATTTAGAGTAGTATGCAAACAATTTTATGAGTGTGCTACCAATGCTCGAGAAGTTACTGTCAGTTTCATTACGTTTTCTATTTAATGGAACTTTGATTTTACAGAACTAAAGAAACACATTGGTTGTTCCTCTCTAAACATAATGAGATAGTATCTTGAATACAGCTTGCTTTTCAGTATTCCATGTCTCTGAGCAAGATACTTGCAATATCTATACAGTTCCAACACACCCTGAATAGTCATGCACACTGCCTAGCTCAAAATGCATAGAATAGAAAGTAATGCATTCAGCTCAAAAGAGTGTAGAACTGAATTTTCCTGAAAACTACTAGATGATAACCTGATGTAAAGCTTATTATTTTTCTTCCTATATGATTTAGAGTAGTATGCAAACAATTTTATGAGTGTGCTACCAATGCTCGAGAAGTTACTGTCAGTTTCATTACGTTTTCTATTTAATAGAACTTTGATTTTACAGAACTAATGAAACATATTGGCTGTCCCTCCCTAAATGTCTTATGGTAGCATCTTGAATACAGCTTGCTTTTCAGTATTCCATGTCTCCGAGCAAGATACATGCAATATCTATACAGTTCCAACACACCCTGAATAGTCATGCACACTGGTTAGCTGAAAATGCATAGAATAGAAAGTAATCCATTCAGCTCAAAAGAGTGTAGAAATGAATTTTACTGAAAACAGCCAGGTGATAACTTGATGTAAAGCTTATTAATTTTCTTACTATATGATTTAGAATAGTATGCAAACAATTTTATGAGTGTACTACCAATGGTCGAGAAGTTACTGTCAGTTTCATTACGTTTTCTATTTAATGGAACTTAGCAGTCACTGAACTAAAGAAACATAATGGCTGTTCCACTCTAAACTTCATGAGGTAGTATCTTGAATACAGCTTGCTTTTCAGAATTCCATGTCTCTAAGATACATGCAATATCTATACAGTTCCAACACACCCTGAATAGTCATGCACACTGCTTAGCTCAAAATGCATAGAATAGAAAGTAATGCATTCAGCTCAAAAGAGTGTAGAACTGAATTTTCCTGAAAACTACTAGGTGATAACCTGATGTAAAGCTTATTATTTTTCTTCCTATATGATTTAGAGTAGTATGCAAACAATTTTATGAGTGTGCTACCAATGCTCGAGAAGTTACTGTCAGTTTCATTACGTTTTCTATTAAATGGAACTTTGATTTTACAGAACTAAAGAAACATATTGGTTGTTCCTCTCTAAACATAATGAGATAGTATCTTGAATACAGCTTGCTTTTCAGTATTCCATGTCTCTAAGCAAGATACATGCAATATCTATACAGTTCCAACACACCCTGAATAGACATGCACACTGCTTAGCTGAAAATGCATAGAATAGAAAGTAATCCATTCAGCTCAAAAGAGTGTAGAAATGAATTTTACTGAAAACAACCAGGTGATAACTTTATGTAAAGCTTATTAATTTTCTTACTATATGATTTAGAATAGTATGCAAACAATTTTTTGAGTGTACTACCAATGGTCGAGAAGTTACTGTCAGTTTCATTACGTTTTCTATTTAATGGAACTTAGCGTTTACAGAACTAAAGAAACATATTGGCTGTTCCACTCTAAATTTCATGAGGTAGTATCTTGAATTCACCTTGCTTTTGAGTATTCCACGTCTCTCAGTAAGATACATACAATATCTAGACAGTTCCAATACACCCCGAATGGTTATGTACACATTCATAACTCAAAATGCATTGAATAGAAAGTAATGTATTCAGCTCAAAGGAATAGAGCGGAATTTCTCTGAAATCTACGGTGATAACTTAATGTAAAGCTTATTATTTTTCTTATTACATGATTTGCAGTAGTATGCAATCAATTTTATGAGTGTGCAACCAATGTTCGAAAAGATACTTTCAGTAACACTACCTTTTGTACAGAATTGAATGTTACCATTTCTAGAACTAATGTAACATATTGGCTGTCCCACCCTAAATTTCTTATGGTAGTATCTTGAATACAGCTTGCCTTTCAGTATTCCATGTCTCTGAGCAAGAAACATGCAATATCTATACAGTTCCAACACACCCTGAATAGTCATGCACACTGCTTAGCTGAAAATGGATAGAATAGAAAGTAATGCATTCAGCTCAAAAGAGTGTAGAACTGAATTTTACTGAAAACAACTAGGTGATAATTTGATGTAAAGCTTATTAATTTTCTTACTATATGATTTAGAATAGTATGCAAACAATTTTATGAGTGTACCACCAATGGTCGAGAAGTTACTGTCAGTTTCATTACGTTTTCTATTTAATGGAAATTAGCATTTACTGAACTAAAGAAACATAATGGCTGTTCCACTCTAAACCATGAGGTAGTATCTTGAATACAGCTGGCTTTTCAGTATTCCATGTCTCTGAGTAAGATACATGCAATATCTATACTATTCCAACACACGCTGAATAGTCATCCACACTGCCTAGCTCAAAATGCATAGAATAGAAAGTACTGCATTCAGCTCAATAGAGTGTAGAACTGAATTTTCCTGAAAACTACTAGGTGATAACTTGATGTAATGCTTATTAATTTTCTTACTATATGATTTAGAATAGTATGCAAACAATTTTATGAGTGTACTACCAATGGTCGATAAGTTACTGTCAGTTTCATTACATTTTCTATTTAATGGAACTTAGCAGTCACTGAACTAAAGAAACATAATGGCTGTTCCACTCTAAACTTCATGAGGTAGTATCTTGAATACAGCTTGCTTTTCAGAATTCCATGTCTCTAAGATACATGCAATATCTATACAGTTCCAAAACACTCTGAATAGTCATGCACACTGCTTAGCTGAAAATGCATAAAATAGAAAGTAATGCATTCAGCTCAAAAGAGTGTAGAACTGAATTTTCCTGAAAACTACTAGGTGATAACCTGATGTAAAGCTTATTATTTTTCTTCCTATATGATTTAGAGTAGTATGCAAACAATTTTATGAGTGTGCTACCAATGGTCGAGAAGTTACTGTCAGTTTCATTACGTTTTCTATTTAATAGAACTTTGATTTTACAGAACTAATGAAACATATTGGCTGTCCCTCCCTAAATGTCTTATGGTAGCATCTTGAATACAGCTTGCTTTTCAGTATTCCATGTCTCCGAGCAAGATACATGCAATATCTATACAGTTCCAACACACCCTGAATAGTCATGCACACTGGTTAGCTGAAAATGCATAGAATAGAAAGTAATCCATTCAGCTCAAAAGAGTGTAGAAATGAATTTTACTGAAAACAGCCAGGTGATAACTTGATGTAAAGCTTATTAATTTTCTTACTATATGATTTAGAATAGTATGCAAACAATTTTATGAGTGTACTACCAATGGTCGAGAAGTTACTGTCAGTTTCATTACGTTTTCTATTTAATGGAACTTAGCAGTCACTGAACTAAAGAAACATAATGGCTGTTCCACTCTAAACTTCATGAGGTAGTATCTTGAATACAGCTTGCTTTTCAGAATTCCATGTCTCTAAGATACATGCAATATCTATACAGTTCCAACACACCCTGAATAGTCATGCACACTGCTTAGCTCAAAATGCATAGAATAGAAAGTAATGCATTCAGCTCAAAAGAGTGTAGAACTGAATTTTCCTGAAAACTACTAGGTGATAACCTGATGTAAAGCTTATTATTTTTCTTCCTATATGATTTAGAGTAGTATGCAAACAATTTAATGAGTGTGCTACCAATGCTCGAGATGTTACTGTCAGTTTCATTACGTTTTCTATTTAATGGAACTTTGATTTTAAAGAACTAAAGAAACATATTGGTTGTTCCTCTCTAAAGATAATGAGATAGTATCTTGAATACAGCGTGCTTTTCAGTATTCCATGTCTCTGAGCAAGATACGTGCAATATCTATACAGTTGCAACACACCCTGAATAGTCATGCACACTGCTTAGCTGAAAATGCATAGAATAGAAAGTAATCCATTCAGCTCAAAAGAGTGTAGAAATGAATTTTACTGAAAACAGCCAGGTGATAACTTGATGTAAAGCTTATTAATTTTCTTACTATATGATTTAGAATAGTCTGCAAACAATTTTATGAGTGTACTACCATTGGTCGAGAAGTTACTGTCAGTTTCATTACGTTTTCTATTTAATGGAACTTAGCAGTCACTGAACTAAAGAAACATAATGGCTGTTCCACTCTAAACTTCATGAGGTAGTATCTTGAATACAGCTTGCTTTTCAGAATTCCATGTCTCTAAGATACATGCAATATCTATACAGTTCCAACACACCCTGAATAGTCATGCACACTGCTTAGCTCAAAATGTATAGAATAGAAAGTAATGCATTCAGCTCAAAAGAGTGTAGAACTGAATTTTCCTGAAAACTACTAGGTGATAACCTGATGTAAAGCTTATTATTTTTCTTCCTATATGATTTAGAGTAGTATGCAAACAATTTTATGAGTGTGCTACCAATGCTCGAGAAGTTACTGTCAGTTTCATTATGTTTTCTATTTAATGGAACTTTGATTTTACAGAACTAAAGAAACATATTGGTTGTTCCTCTCTAAACATAATGAGATAGTATCTTGAATACAGCTTGCTTTTCAGTATTCCATGTCTCTAAGCAAGATACATGCAATATCTATACAGTTCCAACACACCCTGAATAGACATGCACACTGCTTAGCTGAAAATGCATAGAATAGAAAGTAATCCATTCAGCTCAAAAGAGTGTAGAAATGAATTTTACTGAAAACAACCAGGTGATAACTTTATGTAAAGCTTATTAATTTTCTTACTATATGATTTAGAATAGTATGCAAACAATTTTTTGAGTGTACTACCAATGGTCGAGAAGTTACTGTCAGTTTCATTACGTTTTCTATTTAATGGAACTTAGCGTTTACAGAACTAAAGAAACATATTGGCTGTTCCACTCTAAATTTCATGAGGTAGTATCTTGAATTCACTTTGCTTTTGAGTATTCCACGTCTCTCAGTAAGATACATACAATATCTAGACAGTTCCAATACACCCCGAATGGTTATGTACACATTCATAACTCAAAATGCATTGAATAGAAAGTAATGTATTCAGCTCAAAGGAATAGAGCGGAATTTCTCTGAAATCTACGGTGATAACTTAATGTAAAGCTTATTATTTTTCTTATTACATGATTTGCAGTAGTATGCAATCAATTTTATGAGTGTGCTACCAATGTTCGAGAAGATACTTTCAGTAACATTACCTTTTGTACAGAACAGAATGTTAGCGTTTCTAGAACTAATGAAACATATTGGCTGTCCCACCCTAAATTTCTTATGGTAGTATCTTGAATACAGCTTGCTTTTCAGTATTCCATGTCTCCGAGCAAGATACATGCAATATCTATACAGTTCCAACACACCCAGAATAGTCATGCACACTGCTTAGCTCAAAATGCATCGAATAGAACGTAATGCATTCAGCTCAAAAGAGTGTAGAACTGAATTTTCCTGAAAACGACGTGATAACTTGATGTAATGCTTATTAATTTTCTTACTATATGATTTAGAATAGTATGCAAACAATTTTATGAGTGTACTACCAATGGTCGATAAGTTACTGTCAGTTTCATTACGTTTTCTATTTAATGGAACTTAGCAGTCACTGAACTAAAGAAACATAATGGCTGTTCCACTCTAAACTTCATGAGGTAGTATCTTGAATACAGCTTGCTTTTCAGAATTCCATGTCTCTAAGATACATGCAATATCTATACAGTTCCAACACATCATGAATAGTCATGCACACTGCTTAGCTCAAAATGCATAGAATAGAAAGTAATGCATTCAGCTCAAAAGAGTGCAGAACTGAATTTTCCTGAAAACTACTAGGTGATAACCTGATGTAAAGCTTATTATTTTTCTTCCTATATGATTTAGAGTAGTATGCAAACAATTTTATGAGTGTGCTACCAATGCTCGAGAAGTTACTGTCAGTTTCATTACGTTTTCTATTTAATGGAACTTTGATTTTACAGAACTAAAGAAACACATTGGTTGTTCCTCTCTAAACATAATGAGATAGTATCTTGAATACAGCTTGCTTTTCAGTATTCCATGTCTCTGAGCAAGATACTTACAATATCTATACAGTTCCAACACACCCTGAATAGTCATGCACACTGCCTAGCTCAAAATGCATAGAATAGAAAGTAATGCATTCAGCTCAAAAGAGTGTAGAACTGAATTTTCCTGAAAACTACTAGATGATAACCTGATGTAAAGCTTATTATTTTTCTTCCTATATGATTTAGAGTAGTATGCAAACAATTTTATGAGTGTGCTACCAATGCTCGAGAAGTTACTGTCAGTTTCATTACGTTTTCTATTTAATAGAACTTTGATTTTACAGAACTAATGAAACATATTGGCTGTCCCTCCCTAAATGTCTTATGGTAGCATCTTGAATACAGCTTGCTTTTCAGTATTCCATGTCTCCGAGCAAGATACATGCAATATCTATACAGTTCCAACACACCCTGAATAGTCATGCACACTGCTTAGCTGAAAATGCATAGAATAGAGAGTAATCCATTCAGCTCAAAAGAGTGTAGAAATGAATTTTACTGAAAACAGCCAGGTGATAACTTGATGTAAAGCTTATTAATTTTCTTACTATATGATTTAGAATAGTATGCAAACAATTTTATGAGTGTACTACCAATGGTCGAGAAGTTACTGTCAGTTTCATTACGTTTTCTATTTAATGGAACTTAGCAGTCACTGAACTAAAGAAACATAATGGCTGTTCCACTCTAAACTTCATGAGGTAGTATCTTGAATACAGCTTGCTTTTCAGAATTCCATGTCTCTAAGATACATGCAATATCTATACAGTTCCAACACACCCTGAATAGTCATGCACACTGCTTAGCTCAAAATGCATAGAATAGAAAGTAATGCATTCAGCTCAAAAGAGTGTAGAACTGAATTTTCCTGAAAACTACTAGGTGATAACCTGATGTAAAGCTTATTATTTTTCTTCCTATATGATTTAGAGTAGTATGCAAACAATTTAATGAGTGTGCTACCAATGCTCGAGATGTTACTGTCAGTTTCATTACGTTTTCTATTTAATGGAACTTTGATTTTAAAGAACTAAAGAAACATATTGGTTGTTCCTCTCTAAAGATAATGAGATAGTATCTTGAATACAGCGTGCTTTTCAGTATTCCATGTCTCTGAGCAAGATACGTGCAATATCTATACAGTTGCAACACACCCTGAATAGACATGCACACTGCTTAGCTGAAAATGCATAGAATAGAAAGTAATCCATTCAGCTCAAAAGAGTGTAGAAATGAATTTTACTGAAAACAACCAGGTGATAACTTTATGTAAAGCTTATTAATTTTCTTACTATATGATTTAGAATAGTGTGCAAACAATTTTATGAGTGTACTACCATTGGTCGAGAAGTTACTGTCAGTTTCATTACGTTTTCTATTTAATGGAACTTAGCAGTCACTGAACTAAAGAAACATAATGGCTGTTCCACTCTAAACTTCATGAGGTAGTATCTTGAATACAGCTTGCTTTTCAGAATTCCATGTCTCTAAGATACATGCAATATCTATACAGTTCCAACACACCCTGAATAGTCATGCACACTGCTTAGCTCAGAATGTATAGAATAGAAAGTAATGCATTCAGCTCAAAAGAGTGTAGAACTGAATTTTCCTGAAAACTACTAGGTGATAACCTGATGTAAAGCTTATTATTTTTCTTCCTATATGATTTAGAGTAGTATGCAAACAATTTTATGAGTGTGCTACCAATGCTCGAGAAGTTACTGTCAGTTTCATTACGTTTTCTATTAAATGGAACTTTGATTTTACAGAACTAAAGAAACATATTGGTTGTTCCTCTCTAAACATAATGAGATAGTATCTTGAATACAGCTTGCTTTTCAGTATTCCATGTCTCTAAGCAAGATACATGCAATATCTATACAGTTCCAACACACCCTGAATAGACATGCACACTGCTTAGCTGAAAATGCATAGAATAGAAAGTAATCCATTCAGCTCAAAAGAGTGTAGAAATGAATTTTACTGAAAACAACCAGGTGATAACTTTATGTAAAGCTTATTAATTTTCTTACTATATGATTTAGAATAGTATGCAAACAATTTTTTGAGTGTACTACCAATGGTCGAGAAGTTACTGTCAGTTTCATTACGTTTTCTATTTAATGGAACTTAGCGTTTACAGAACTAAAGAAACATATTGGCTGTTCCACTCTAAATTTCATGAGGTAGTATCTTGAATTCACCTTGCTTTTGAGTATTCCACGTCTCTCAGTAAGATACATACAATATCTAGACAGTTCCAATACACCCCGAATGGTTATGTACACATTCATAACTCAAAATGCATTGAATAGAAAGTAATGTATTCAGCTCAAAGGAATAGAGCGGAATTTCTCTGAAATCTACGGTGATAACTTAATGTAAAGCTTATTATTTTTCTTATTACATGATTTGCAGTAGTATGCAATCAATTTTATGAGTGTGCAACCAATGTTCGAAAAGATACTTTCAGTAACACTACCTTTTGTACAGAATTGAATGTTACCATTTCTAGAACTAATGTAACATATTGGCTGTCCCACCCTAAATTTCTTATGGTAGTATCTTGAATACAGCTTGCCTTTCAGTATTCCATGTCTCTGAGCAAGAAACATGCAATATCTATACAGTTCCAACACACCCTGAATAGTCATGCACACTGCTTAGCTGAAAATGGATAGAATAGAAAGTAATGCATTCAGCTCAAAAGAGTGTAGAACTGAATTTTACTGAAAACAACTAGGTGATAATTTGATGTAAAGCTTATTAATTTTCTTACTATATGATTTAGAATAGTATGCAAACAATTTTATGAGTGTACCACCAATGGTCGAGAAGTTACTGTCAGTTTCATTACGTTTTCTATTTAATGGAAATTAGCATTTACTGAACTAAAGAAACATAATGGCTGTTCCACTCTAAACCATGAGGTAGTATCTTGAATACAGCTGGCTTTTCAGTATTCCATGTCTCTGAGTAAGATACATGCAATATCTATACTATTCCAACACACGCTGAATAGTCATCCACACTGCCTAGCTCAAAATGCATAGAATAGAAAGTACTGCATTCAGCTCAATAGAGTGTAGAACTGAATTTTCCTGAAAACTACTAGGTGATAACTTGATGTAATGCTTATTAATTTTCTTACTATATGATTTAGAATAGTATGCAAACAATTTTATGAGTGTACTACCAATGGTCGATAAGTTACTGTCAGTTTCATTACATTTTCTATTTAATGGAACTTAGCAGTCACTGAACTAAAGAAACATAATGGCTGTTCCACTCTAAACTTCATGAGGTAGTATCTTGAATACAGCTTGCTTTTCAGAATTCCATGTCTCTAAGATACATGCAATATCTATACAGTTCCAAAACACTCTGAATAGTCATGCACACTGCTTAGCTGAAAATGCATAAAATAGAAAGTAATGCATTCAGCTCAAAAGAGTGTAGAACTGAATTTTCCTGAAAACTACTAGGTGATAACCTGATGTAAAGCTTATTATTTTTCTTCCTATATGATTTAGAGTAGTATGCAAACAATTTTATGAGTGTGCTACCAATGCTCGAGAAGTTACTGTCAGTTTCATTACGTTTTCTATTTAATGGAACTTTGATTTTACAGAACTAAAGAAACACATTGGTTGTTCCTCTCTAAACATAATGAGATAGTATCTTGAATACAGCTTGCTTTTCAGTATTCCATGTCTCTGAGCAAGATACTTGCAATATCTATACAGTTCCAACACACCCTGAATAGTCATGCACACTGCCTAGCTCAAAATGCATAGAATAGAAAGTAATGCATTCAGCTGAAAAGAGTGTAGAACTGAATTTTCCTGAAAACTACTAGATGATAACCTGATGTAAAGCTTATTATTTTTCTTCCAATATGATTTAGAGTAGTATGCAAACAATTTTATGAGTGTGCTACCAATGCTCGAGAAGTTACTGTCAGTTTCATTACGTTTTCTATTTAATAGAACTTTGATTTTACAGAACTAATGAAACATATTGGCTGTCCCTCCCTAAATGTCTTATGGTAGCATCTTGAATACAGCGTGCTTTTCAGTATTCCATGTCTCTGAGCAAGATACGTGCAATATCTATACAGTTCCAACACACCCTGAATAGTCATGCACACTGCTTAGCTGAAAATGCATAGAATAGAAAGTAATCCATTCAGCTCAAAAGAGTGTAGAAATGAATTTTACTGAAAACAGCCAGGTGATAACTTGATGTAAAGCTTATTAATTTTCTTACTATATGATTTAGAATAGTGTGCAAACAATTTTATGAGTGTACTACCATTGGTCGAGAAGTTACTGTCAGTTTCATTACGTTTTCTATTTAATGGAACTTAGCAGTCACTGAACTAAAGAAACATAATGGCTGTTCCACTCTAAACTTCATGAGGTAGTATCTTGAATACAGCTTGCTTTTCAGAATTCCATGTCTCTAAGATACATGCAATATCTATACAGTTCCAACACACCCTGAATAGTCATGCACACTGCTTAGCTCAAAATGTATAGAATAGAAAGTAATGCATTCAGCTCAAAAGAGTGTAGAACTGAATTTTCCTGAAAACTACTAGGTGATAACCTGATGTAAAGCTTATTATTTTTCTTCCTATATGATTTAGAGTAGTATGCAAACAATTTTATGAGTGTGCTACCAATGCTCGAGAAGTTACTGTCAGTTTCATTACGTTTTCTATTTAATGGAACTTTGATTTTACAGAACTAAAGAAACATATTGGTTGTTCCTCTCTAAACATAATGAGATAGTATCTTGAATACAGCTTGCTTTTCAGTATTCCATGTCTCTAAGCAAGATACATGCAATATCTATACAGTTCGAACACACCCTGAATAGACATGCACACTGCTTAGCTGAAAATGCATAGAATAGAAAGTAATCCATTCAGCTCAAAAGAGTGTAGAAATGAATTTTACTGAAAACAACCAGGTGATAACTTTATGTAAAGCTTATTAATTTTCTTACTATATGATTTAGAATAGTATGCAAACAATTTTATGAGTGTACTACCAATGGTCGAGAAGTTACTGTCAGTTTCATTACGTTTTCTATTTAATGGAACTTAGCAGTCACTGAACTAAAGAAACATAATGGCTGTTCCACTCTAAACTTCATGAGGTAGTATCTTGAATACAGCTTGCTTTTCAGAATTCCATGTCTCTAAGATACATGCAATATCTATACAGTTCCAACACACCCTGAATAGTCATGCACACTGCTTCGCTCAAAATGCATGGAATAGAAAGTAATGCATTCAGCTGAAAAGAGTTTAGAACTGAATTTTCCTGAAAACTACTAGGTGATAACCTGATGGAAAGCTTATTATTTTTCTTCCTATATGATTTAGAGTAGTATGCAAACAATTTTATGTGTGTGCTACCAATGCTCGAGAAGTTACTGTCAGTTTCATTACGTTTTCTATTTCATGGAACTTTGATTTTACAGAACTAAAGAAACATATTGGTTGTTCCTCTCTAAACATAATGAGATAGTATCTTGAATACAGCTTGCTTTTCAGTATTCCATGTCTCTAAGCAAGATACATGCAATATCTATACAGTTCCAACACACCCTGAATAGTCATGCACACTGCTTAGCTGAAAATGCATAGAATAGAAAGTAATCCATTCAGCTCAAAAGAGTGTAGAAATGAATTTTACTGAAATCAACCAGGTGATCACTTGATGTAAAGCTTATTAACTTTCTTACTATATGATTTAGAATAGTATGCAAACAATTTTATGAGTGTACTACCAATGGTCGATAAGTTACTGTCAGTTTCATTACGTTTTCTATTTAATGGAACTTAGCAGTCACTGAACTAAAGAAACATAATGGCTGTTCCACTCTAAACTTCATGAGGTAGTATCTTGAATACAGCTTGCTTTTCAGAATTCCATGTCTCTAAGATACATGCAATATCTATACAGTTCCAACACATCATGAATAGTCATGCACACTGCTTAGCTCAAAATGCATAGAATAGAAAGTAATGCATTCAGCTCAAAAGAGTGCAGAACTCAATTTTCCTGAAAACTACTAGGTGATAACCTGATGTAAAGCTTATTATTTTTCTTCCTATATGATTTAGAGTAGTATGCAAACAATTTTATGAGTGTGCTACCAATGATAGAGAAGTTGCTTTTTGGAAATTCACATTATTTACACAACATTACATTAGCGTTTACAGAACAAAACAAAGTTATTGGATGTTTCACTCCAAATGTGATGAGATTGTTTGTTGAATTCACCTTGAATTTGAGTATTCCACGTCTCTCAGTAAGATACATACAATATCTAGACAGTTCCAATACACCCCGAATGGTTATGTACACATTCATAACTCAAAATGCATTGAAAAGAAAGTAAAGTATTCAGCTCAAAGGAATAGAGTGGAATTTTTCTGAAATCTACTAGGTGATAACTTAATGTAAAGCTTATTATTTTTCTTATTACATGATTTGCAGTAGTATGCAATCAATTTTATGAGTGTGCTACCAATGTTCGAGAAGATACTATCAGTAACATTACCTTTTGTACAGAATAGAACGTTAGCGTTTCTATAACTAATGAAACATATTGGCTGTCCCACCCTAAATTTCTTCTGGTAGTATCTTGAATACAGCTTGCTTTTCAGTATTCCATGTCTCCGAGCAAGATACATGCAATATCTATACAGTCATGCACACTGCTTAGCTCAAAATGCATCGAATAGAAAGTAATGCATTCAGCTCAAAAGAGTGTAGAACTGAATTTTCCTGAAAACGACTAGGTGATAACTTGATGTAAAGCTTATTAATTTTCTTACTATATGATTTAGAATAGTATGCAAACAATTTTATGAGTGTACTACCAATGGTAGAGAAGTTACTGTCAGTTTCATTACGTTTTCTATTTAATGGAACTTAGCAGTCACTGAACTAAAGAAACATAATGGCTGTTCCACTCTAAACTTCATGAGGTAGTATCTTGAATACAGCTTGCTTTTCAGAATTCTATGTCTCTAAGATACATGCAATATCTATACAGTTCCAACACACCCTGAATAGTCATGCACACTGCTTAGCTCAAAATGCATAGAATAGAAAGTAATGCATTCAGCTCAAAAGAGTGTAGAACTGAATTTTACTGAAAACAACTAGGTGATAACTTGATGTAAAGCTTATTAATTTTCTTACTATATGATTTAGAATAGTATGCAACTAATTTTATGAGTGTACTACCAATGGTCGAGAAGTTACTGTCAGTTTCATTACGTTTTCTATTTAATGGAACTTAGCGTTTACAGAACTAAAGAAACATATTGGCTGTTCCACTCTAAATTTCATGAGGTAGTATCTTGAATTCACCTTGCTTTTGAGTATTCCACGTCTCTCAGTAAGATACATACAATATCTAGACAGTTCCAATAGACCCCGAATGGTTATGTACACATTCATAACTCAAAATGCATTGAATAGAAAGTAATGTATTCAGCTCAAAGGAATAGAGCGGAATTTCTCTGAAATCTACGGTGATAACTTAATGTAAAGCTTATTATTTTTCTTATTACATGATTTGCAGTAGTATGCAATCAATTTTATGAGTGTGCAACCAATGTTCGAAAAGATACTTTCAGTAACACTACCTTTTGTACAGAATTGAATGTTACCGTTTCTAGAACTAATGTAACATATTGGCTGTCCCACCCTAAATTTCTTATGGTAGTATCTTGAATACAGCTTGCCTTTCAGTATTCCATGTCTCTGAGCAAGAAACATGCAATATCTATACAGTTCCAACACACCCTGAATAGTCATGCACACTGCTTAGCTGAAAATGGATAGAATAGAAAGTAATGCATTCAGCTCAAAAGAGTGTAGAACTGAATTTTACTGAAAACAACTAGGTGATAATTTGATGTAAAGCTTATTAATTTTCTTACTATATGATTTAGAATAGTATGCAAACAATTTTATGAGTGTACCACCAATGGTCGAGAAGTTACTGTCAGTTTCATTACGTTTTCTATTTAATGGAAATTAGCATTTACTGAACTAAAGAAACATAATTGCTGTTCCACTCTAAACCATGAGGTAGTATCTTGAATACAGCTGGCTTTTCAGTATTCCATGTCTCTGAGTAAGATACATGCAATATCTATACTATTCCAACACACGCTGAATAGTCATCCACACTGCCTAGCTCAAAATGCATAGAATAGAAAGTACTGCATTCAGCTCAATAGAGTGTAGAACTGAATTTTCCTGAAAACTACTAGGTGATAACTTGATGTAATGCTTATTATTTTTCTTACTATATAATTCAGAGTAGTATGCAAACAATTTTATGAGTGTGCTACCAATGATAGAGGTTGCTTTTTGGAAGTTCACATTTTTTACACAAGATTACATTAGCGTTTTCAGAACTGAACAAACGTATTTAATGTTTCACTCCAAATGTTATGATATGGTTTGTTGAATTCACCTTGAGCTTGAGTATTCCATGGCTCTGATTAGGATATCAATAAAGATCCAACTCACACTGCGTATTTATGTACACATTCATAACTCAAAACGCAGAGAAGGGAACGACATGCATTCAGCTCAATAGAGAGTAGAGTTGAATTTTGCTGAAAACAGCAGAAAGCTAACAATGTGACCCTTATTATTTTGTTTACCATGTGCTCTAGAATAGAGTGCAAACAATTTTTTGTGTGTACTGCCAATGGTCCAGAGGTTACTGTCAGTTTCATTACGTTTTCTATTTAATGGAACTTAGCGTTTACAGAACTATAGAAACGTAATGGCTGTTGCACTCTAAAAATCATGAGGTAGTATCTTGAATACAGCTTGCTTTTCAGAATTCCATGTCTCTAAGATACATGCAATATCTATACAGTTCCAACACACCCTGAATAGTCATGCACACTGCTTAGCTGAAAATGCATAGAATAGAAAGTAATGCATTCAGCTCAAAAGAGTGTAGAACTGAATTTTCCTGAAAACTACTAGATGATAACCTGATGTAAAGCTTATTATTTTTCTTCCTATATGATTTAGAGTAGTATGCAAACAATTTTATGAGTGTGCTACCAATGCTCGAGAAGTTACTGTCAGTTTCATTACGTTTTCTATTTAATAGAACTTGGATTTTACAGAACTAATGAAACATATTGGCTGTCCCTCCCTAAATGTCTTATGGTAGCATCTTGAATACAGCTTGCTTTTCAGTATTCCATGTCTCCGAGCAAGATACATGCAATATCTATACAGTTCCAACACACCCTGAATAGTCATGCACACTGGTTAGCTGAAAATGCATAGAATAGAAAGTAATCCATTCAGCTCAAAAGAGTGTAGAAATGAATTTTACTGAAAACAGCCAGGTGATAACTTGATGTAAAGCTTATTAATTTTCTTACTATATGATTTAGAATAGTATGCAAACAATTTTATGAGTGTACTACCAATGGTCGAGAAGTTACTGTCAGTTTCATTACGTTTTCTATTTAATGGAACTTAGCAGTCACTGAACTAAAGAAACATAATGGCTGTTCCACTCTAAACTTCATGAGGTAGTATCTTGAATACAGCTTGCTTTTCAGAATTCCATGTCTCTAAATATACATGCAATATCTATACAGTTCCAACACACCCTGAATAGTCATGCACACTGCTTAACTCAAAATGCATAGAATAGAAAGCAATGCATTCAGCTCAAAAGAGTGTAGAACTGAATTTTCCTGAAAACTACTAGGTGATAACTTGATGTAAAGCTTATTAATTTTCTTACTATATGATTTAGAATAGTATGCAAACAATTTTATGAGTGTACTACCAATGGTAGAGAAGTTACTGTCAGTTTCATTACGTTTTCTATTTAATGGAACTTAGCAGTCACTGAACTAAAGAAACATAATGGCTGTTCCACTCTAAACTTCATGAGGTAGTATCTTGAATACAGCTTGCTTTTCAGAATTCTATGTCTCTAAGATACATGCAATATCTATACAGTTCCAACACACCCTGAATAGTCATGCACACTGCTTAGCTCAAAATGCATAGAATAGAAAGTAATGCATTCAGCTCAAAAGAGTGTAGAACTGAATTTTACTGAAAACAACTAGGTGATAACTTGATGTAAAGCTTATTAATTTTCTTACTATATGATTTAGAATAGTATGCAACTAATTTTATGAGTGTACTACCAATGGTCGAGAAGTTACTGTCAGTTTCATTACGTTTTCTATTTAATGGAACTTAGCGTTTACAGAACTAAAGAAACATATTGGCTGTTCCACTCTAAATTTCATGAGGTAGTATCTTGAATTCACCTTGCTTTTGAGTATTCCACGTCTCTCAGTAAGATACATACAATATCTAGACAGTTCCAATACACCCCGAATGGTTATGTACACATTCATAACTCAAAATGCATTGAATAGAAAGTAATGTATTCAGCTCAAAGGAATAGAGCGGAATTTCTCTGAAATCTACGGTGATAACTTAATGTAAAGCTTATTATTTTTCTTATTACATGATTTGCAGTAGTATGCAATCAATTTTATGAGTGTGCAACCAATGTTCGAAAAGATACTTTCAGTAACACTACCTTTTGTACAGAATTGAATGTTACCGTTTCTAGAACTAATGTAACATATTGGCTGTCCCACCCTAAATTTCTTATGGTAGTATCTTGAATACAGCTTGCCTTTCAGTATTCCATGTCTCTGAGCAAGAAACATGCAATATCTATACAGTTCCAACACACCCTGAATAGTCATGCACACTGCTTAGCTGAAAATGGATAGAATAGAAAGTAATGCATTCAGCTCAAAAGAGTGTAGAACTGAATTTTACTGAAAACAACTAGGTGATAATTTGATGTAAAGCTTATTAATTTTCTTACTATATGATTTAGAATAGTATGCAAACAATTTTATGAGTGTACCACCAATGGTCGAGAAGTTACTGTCAGTTTCATTACGTTTTCTATTTAATGGAAATTAGCATTTACTGAACTAAAGAAACATAATTGCTGTTCCACTCTAAACCATGAGGTAGTATCTTGAATACAGCTGGCTTTTCAGTATTCCATGTCTCTGAGTAAGATACATGCAATATCTATACTATTCCAACACACGCTGAATAGTCATCCACACTGCCTAGCTCAAAATGCATAGAATAGAAAGTACTGCATTCAGCTCAATAGAGTGTAGAACTGAATTTTCCTGAAAACTACTAGGTGATAACTTGATGTAATGCTTATTATTTTTCTTACTATATAATTCAGAGTAGTATGCAAACAATTTTATGAGTGTGCTACCAATGATAGAGGTTGCTTTTTGGAAGTTCACATTTTTTACACAAGATTACATTAGCGTTTTCAGAACTGAACAAACGTATTTAATGTTTCACTCCAAATGTTATGATATGGTTTGTTGAATTCACCTTGAGCTTGAGTATTCCATGGCTCTGATTAGGATATCAATAAAGATCCAACTCACACTGCGTATTTATGTACACATTCATAACTCAAAACGCAGAGAAGGGAACGACATGCATTCAGCTCAATAGAGAGTAGAGTTGAATTTTGCTGAAAACAGCAGAAAGCTAACAATGTGACCCTTATTATTTTGTTTACCATGTGCTCTAGAATAGAGTGCAAACAATTTTTTGTGTGTACTGCCAATGGTCCAGAGGTTACTGTCAGTTTCATTACGTTTTCTATTTAATGGAACTTAGCGTTTACAGAACTATAGAAACGTAATGGCTGTTGCACTCTAAAAATCATGAGGTAGTATCTTGAATACAGCTTGCTTTTCAGAATTCCATGTCTCTAAGATACATGCAATATCTATACAGTTCCAACACACCCTGAATAGTCATGCACACTGCTTAGCTGAAAATGCATAGAATAGAAAGTAATGCATTCAGCTCAAAAGAGTGTAGAACTGAATTTTCCTGAAAACTACTAGATGATAACCTGATGTAAAGCTTATTATTTTTCTTCCTATATGATTTAGAGTAGTATGCAAACAATTTTATGAGTGTGCTACCAATGCTCGAGAAGTTACTGTCAGTTTCATTACGTTTTCTATTTAATAGAACTTGGATTTTACAGAACTAATGAAACATATTGGCTGTCCCTCCCTAAATGTCTTATGGTAGCATCTTGAATACAGCTTGCTTTTCAGTATTCCATGTCTCCGAGCAAGATACATGCAATATCTATACAGTTCCAACACACCCTGAATAGTCATGCACACTGGTTAGCTGAAAATGCATAGAATAGAAACTAATCCATTCAGCTCAAAAGAGTGTAGAAATGAATTTTACTGAAAACAGCCAGGTGATAACTTGATGTAAAGCTTATTAATTTTCTTACTATATGATTTAGAATAGTATGCAAACAATTTTATGAGTGTACTACCAATGGTCGAGAAGTTACTGTCAGTTTCATTACGTTTTCTATTTAATGGAACTTAGCAGTCACTGAACTAAAGAAACATAATGGCTGTTCCACTCTAAACTTCATGAGGTAGTATCTTGAATACAGCTTGCTTTTCAGAATTCCATGTCTCTAAGATACATGCAATATCTATACAGTTCCAACACACCCTGAATAGTCATGCACACTGCTTAGCTCAAAATGCATAGAATAGAAAGTAATGCATTCAGCTCAAAAGAGTGTAGAACTGAATTTTCCTGAAAACTACTAGGTGATAACCTGATGTAAAGCTTATTATTTTTCTTCCTATATGATTTAGAGTAGTATGCAAACAATTTAATGAGTGTGCTACCAATGCTCGAGATGTTACTGTCAGTTTCATTACGTTTTCTATTTAATGGAACTTTGATTTTAAAGAACTAAAGAAACATATTGGTTGTTCCTCTCTAAAGATAATGAGATAGTATCTTGAATACAGCGTGCTTTTCAGTATTCCATGTCTCTGAGCAAGATACGTGCAATATCTATACAGTTCCAACACACCCTGAATAGTCATGCACACTGCTTAGCTGAAAATGCATAGAATAGAAAGTAATCCATTCAGCTCAAAAGAGTGTAGAAATGAATTTTACTGAAAACAGCCAGGTGATAACTTGATGTAAAGCTTATTAATTTTCTTACTATATGATTTAGAATAGTATGCAAACAATTTTATGAGTGTACTACCATTGGTCGAGAAGTTACTGTCAGTTTCATTACGTTTTCTATTTAATGGAACTTAGCAGTCACTGAACTAAAGAAACATAATGGCTGTTCCACTCTAAACTTCATGAGGTAGTATCTTGAATACAGCTTGCTTTTCAGAATTCCATGTCTCTAAGATACATGCAATATCTATACAGTTCCAACACACCCTGAATAGTCATGCACACTGCTTAGCTCAAAATGTATAGAATAGAAAGTAATGCATTCAGCTCAAAAGAGTGTAGAACTGAATTTTCCTGAAAACTACTAGGTGATAACCTGATGTAAAGCTTATTATTTTTCTTCCTATATGATTTAGAGTAGTATGCAAACAATTTTATGAGTGTGCTACCAATGCTCGAGAAGTTACTGTCAGTTTCATTACGTTTTCTATTTAATGGAACTTTGATTTTACAGAACTAAAGAAACATATTGGTTGTTCCTCTCTAAACATAATGAGAGAGTATCTTGAATACAGCTTGCTTTTCAGTATTCCATGTCTCTAAGCAAGATACATGCAATAGCTATACAGTTCCAACACACCCTGAATAGACATGCACACTGCTTAGCTGAAAATGCATAGAATAGAAAGTAATCCATTCAGCTCAAAAGAGTGTAGAAATGAATTTTACTGAAAACAACCAGGTGATAACTTGATGTAAAGCTTATTAATTTTCTTACTATATGATTTAGAATAGTATGCAAACAATTTTATGAGTGTACTACCAATGGTCGAGAAACTGTCAGTTTCATTACGTTTTCTATTTAATGGAACTTAGCAGTCACTGAACTAAAGAAACATAATGGCTGTTCCACTCTAAACTTCATGAGGTAGTATCTTGAATACAGCTTGCTTTTCAGAATTCCATGTCTCTAAGATACATGCAATATCTATACAGTTCCAACACACCCTGAATAGTCATGCACACTGATTAGCTCAAAATGCAAAGAATAGAAAGTAATGCATTCAGCTCAAAAGAGTGTAGAACTGAATTTTCCTGAAAACTACTAGGTGATAACCTGATGTAAAGCTTATTATTTTTCTTCCTATATGATTTAGAGTAGTATGCAAACAATTTTATGAGTGTGCTACCAATGCTCGAGAAGTTACTGTCAGTTTCATTACGTTTTCTATTTAATGGAACTTTGATTTTACAGAACTAAAGAAACATATTGGTTGTTCCTCTCTAAACATAATGAGATAGTATCTTGAATACAGCTTGCTTTTCAGTATTCCATGTCTCTAAGCAAGATACATGCAATATCTATACAGTTCCAACACACCCTGAATAGACATGCACACTGCTTAGCTGAAAATGCATAGAATAGAAAGTAATCCATTCAGCTCAAAAGAGTGTAGAAATGAATTTTACTGAAAACAACCAGGTGATAACTTGATGTAAAGCTTATTAATTTTCTTACTATATGATTTAGAATAGTATGCAAACAATTTTATGAGTGTACTACCAATGGTCGAGAAGTTACTGTCAGTTTCATTACGTTTTCTATTTAATGGAACTTAGCAGTCACTGAACTAAAGAAACATAATGGCTGTTCCACTCTAAACTTCATGAGGTAGTATCTTGAATACAGCTTGCTTTTCAGAATTCCATGTCTCTAAGATACATGCAATATCTATACAGTTCCAACACACCCTGAATAGTCATGCACACTGATTAGCTCAAAATGCAAAGAATAGAAAGTAATGCATTCAGCTCAAAAGAGTGTAGAACTGAATTTTCCTGAAAACTACTAGGTGATAACCTGATGTAAAGCTTATTATTTTTCTTCCTATATGATTTAGAGTAGTATGCAAACAATTTTATGAGTGTGCTACCAATGCTCGAGAAGTTACTGTCAGTTTCATTACGTTTTCTATTTAATGGAACTTTGATTTTACAGAACTAAAGAAACATATTGGTTGTTCCTCTCTAAACATAATGAGATAGTATCTTGAATACAGCTTGCTTTTCAGTATTCCATGTCTCTAAGCAAGATACATGCAATATCTATACAGTTCCAACACACCCTGAATAGACATGCACTCTGCTTAGCTGAAAATGCATAGAATAGAAAGTAATCCATTCAGCTCAAAAGAGTGTAGAAATGAATTTTACTGAAAACAACCAGGTGATAACTTGATGTAAAGTTTATTAATTTTCTTACTATATGATTTAGAATAGTATGCAAACAATTTTATGAGTGTACTACCAATGGTCGAGAAGTTACTGTCAGTTTCATTACGTTTTCTATTTAATGGAACTTAGCAGTCACTGAACTAAAGAAACATAAAGGCTGTTCCACTCTAAACTTCATGAGGTAGTATCTTGAATACAGCTTGCTTTTCAGAATTCCATGTCTCTAAGATACATGCAATATCTATACAGTTCCAACACACCCTGAATAGTCATGCACACTGATTAGCTCAAAATGCAAAGAATAGAAAGTAATGCATTCAGCTCAAAAGAGTGTAGAACTGAATTTTCCTGAAAACTACTAGGTGATAACCTGATGTAAAGCTTATTATTTTTCTTCCTATATGATTTAGAGTAGTATGCAAACAATTTTATGAGTGTGCTACCAATGCTCGAGAAGTTACTGTCAGTTTCATTACGTTTTCTATTTAATGGAACTTTGATTTTACAGAACTAAAGAAACATATTGGTTGTTCCTCTCTAAACATAATGAGAGAGTATCTTGAATACAGCTTGCTTTTCAGTATTCCATGTCTCTAAGCAAGATACATGCAATATCTATACAGTTCCAACACACCCTGAATAGTCATGCACACTGGTTAGCTGAAAATGCATAGAATAGAAAGTAATCCATTCAGCTCAAAAGAGTGTAGAAATGAATTTTACTGAAAACAGCCAGGTGATAACTTGATGTAAAGCTTATTAATTTTCTTACTATATGATTTAGAATAGTATGCAAACAATTTTATGAGTGTACTACCAATGGTCGAGAAGTTACTGTCAGTTTCATTACGTTTTCTATTTAATGGAACTTAGCAGTCACTGAACTAAAGAAACATAATGGCTGTTCCACTCTAAACTTCATGAGGTAGTATCTTGAATACAGCTTTCTTTTCAGAATTCCATGTCTCTAAGATACATGCAATATCTATACAGTTCCAACACACCCTGAATAGTCATGCACACTGCTTAGCTGAAAATGCATAGAATAGAAAGTAATGCATTCAGCTGAAAAGAGTGTAGAACTGAATTTTCCTGAAAACTACTAGGTGATAACCTGATGTAAAGCTTATTATTTTTCTTCCTATATGATTTAGAGTAGTATGCAAACAATTATATGAGTGTGCTACCAATGATAGAGAAGTTGCTTTTTGGAAATTCACATTATTTACACAACATTACATTAGCGTTTACAGAACAAAACAAAGTTATTGGATGTTTCACTCCAAATGTGATGAGATTGTTTGTTGAATTCACCTTGAATTTGAGTATTCCACGTCTCTGAGTAAGATACATACAATATCTAGACAGTTCCAATACACCCCGAATGGTTATGTACACATTCATAACTCAAAATGCATTGAAAAGAAAGTAAAGTATTCAGCTCAAAGGAATAGAGCGGAATTTTTCTGAAATCTACTAGGTGATAACTTAATGTAAAGCTTATTATTTTTCTTATTACATGATTTGCAGTAGTATGCAATCAATTTTATGAGTGTGCTACCAATGTTCGAGAAGATACTTTCAGTAACATTACCTTTTGTACAGAATAGAACGTTAGCGTTTCTAGAACTAATGAAACATATTGGCTGTCCCACCCTAAATTTCTTATGGTAGTATCTTGAATACAGCTTGCTTTTCAGTATTCCATGTCTCCGAGCAAGATACATGCAATATCTATACAGTTCCAACACACCCTGAATAGTCATGCACACTGCTTAGCTCAAAATGCAGAGAATAGTAAGTAATGCATTCAGCTCAAAAGAGTGTAGAAATGAATTTTACTGAAAACAACCAGGTGATAACATGATGTAAAGCTTATTAATTTTCTTACTATATGATTTAGAGTAGTATGCAAACAATTTTATGAGTGTGCTACCAATGCTCGAGAAGTTACTGTCAGTTTCATTACGTTTTCTATTTAATGGAACTTAGCAGTCACTGAACTAAAGAAACATAATGGCTGTTCAACTCTAAACTTCATGAGGTAGTATCTTGAATACAGCTTGCTTTTCAGAATTCCATGTCTCTAAGATACATGCAATATCTATACAGTTCCAACACACCCTGAATAGTCATGCACACTGCTTAGCTCAAAATGCATGGAATAGAAAGTAATGCATTCAGCTCAAAAGAGTGTAGAACTGAATTTTCCTGAAAACTACTAGGTGATAACCTGATGTAAAGCTTATTATTTTTCTTCCTATATGATTTAGAGTAGTATGCAAACAATTTAATGAGTGTGCTACCAATGCTCGAGATGTTACTGTCAGTTTCATTACGTTTTCTATTTAATGGAACTTTGATTTTACAGAACTAAGGAAACATATTGGTTGTTCCTCTCTAAACATAATGAGATAGTATCTTGAATACAGCTTGCTTTTCAGTATTCCATGTCTCTGAGCAAGATACATGCAATATCTATACAGTTCCAACACACCCTGAATAGACATGCACACTGCTTAGCTCAAAATGCATAGAATAGAAAGTAATCCATTCAGCTCAAAAGAGTGTAGAAATGAATTTTACTGAAAACAACCAGGTGATAACTTGATGTAAAGTTTATTAATTTTCTTACTATATGATTTAGAATAGTATGCAAACAATTTTATGAGTGTACTACCAATGGTCGAGAAGTTACTGTCAGTTTCATTACGTTTTCTATTTAATGGAACTTAGCAGTCACTGAACTAAAGAAAAATAAAGGCTGTTCCACTCTAAACTTCATGAGGTAGTATCTTGAATACAGCTTGCTTTTCAGAATTCCATGTCTCTAAGATACATGCAATATCTATACAGTTCCAACACACCCTGAATAGTCATGCACACTGATTAGCTCAAAATGCAAAGAATAGAAAGTAATGCATTCAGCTCAAAAGAGTGTAGAACTGAATTTTCCTGAAAACTACTAGGTGATAACCTGATGTAAAGCTTATTATTTTTCTTCCTATATGATTTAGAGTAGTATGCAAACAATTTTATGAGTGTGCTACCAATGCTCGAGAAGTTACTGTCAGTTTCATTACGTTTTCTATTTAATGGAACTTTGATTTTACAGAACTAAAGAAACATATTGGTTGTTCCTCTCTAAACATAATGAGAGAGTATCTTGAATACAGCTTGCTTTTCAGTATTCCATGTCTCTAAGCAAGATACATGCAATATCTATACAGTTCCAACACACCCTGAATAGTCATGCACACTGGTTAGCTGAAAATGCATAGAATAGAAAGTAATCCATTCAGCTCAAAAGAGTGTAGAAATGAATTTTACTGAAAACAGCCAGGTGATAACTTGATGTAAAGCTTATTAATTTTCTTACTATATGATTTAGAATAGTATGCAAACAATTTTATGAGTGTACTACCAATGGTCGAGAAGTTACTGTCAGTTTCATTACGTTTTCTATTTAATGGAACTTAGCAGTCACTGAACTAAAGAAACATAATGGCTGTTCCACTCTAAACTTCATGAGGTAGTATCTTGAATACAGCTTTCTTTTCAGAATTCCATGTCTCTAAGATACATGCAATATCTATACAGTTCCAACACACCCTGAATAGTCATGCACACTGCTTAGCTGAAAATGCATAGAATAGAAAGTAATGCATTCAGCTGAAAAGAGTGTAGAACTGAATTTTCCTGAAAACTACTAGGTGATAACCTGATGTAAAGCTTATTATTTTTCTTCCTATATGATTTAGAGTAGTATGCAAACAATTATATGAGTGTGCTACCAATGATAGAGAAGTTGCTTTTTGGAAATTCACATTATTTACACAACATTACATTAGCGTTTACAGAACAAAACAAAGTTATTGGATGTTTCACTCCAAATGTGATGAGATTGTTTGTTGAATTCACCTTGAATTTGAGTATTCCACGTCTCTGAGTAAGATACATACAATATCTAGACAGTTCCAATACACCCCGAATGGTTATGTACACATTCATAACTCAAAATGCATTGAAAAGAAAGTAAAGTATTCAGCTCAAAGGAATAGAGCGGAATTTTTCTGAAATCTACTAGGTGATAACTTAATGTAAAGCTTATTATTTTTCTTATTACATGATTTGCAGTAGTATGCAATCAATTTTATGAGTGTGCTACCAATGTTCGAGAAGATACTTTCAGTAACATTACCTTTTGTACAGAATAGAACGTTAGCGTTTCTAGAACTAATGAAACATATTGGCTGTCCCACCCTAAATTTCTTATGGTAGTATCTTGAATACAGCTTGCTTTTCAGTATTCCATGTCTCCGAGCAAGATACATGCAATATCTATACAGTTCCAACACACCCTGAATAGTCATGCACACTGCTTAGCTCAAAATGCAGAGAATAGTAAGTAATGCATTCCGCTCAAAAGAGTGTAGAAATGAATTTTACTGAAAACAACCAGGTGATAACATGATGTAAAGCTTATTAATTTTCTTACTATATGATTTAGAGTAGTATGCAAACAATTTTATGAGTGTGCTACCAATGCTCGAGAAGTTACTGTCAGTTTCATTACGTTTTCTATTTAATGGAACTTAGCAGTCACTGAACTAAAGAAACATAATGGCTGTTCAACTCTAAACTTCATGAGGTAGTATCTTGAATACAGCTTGCTTTTCAGAATTCCATGTCTCTAAGATACATGCAATATCTATACAGTTCCAACACACCCTGAATAGTCATGCACACTGCTTAGCTCAAAATGCATGGAATAGAAAGTAATGCATTCAGCTCAAAAGAGTGTAGAACTGAATTTTCCTGAAAACTACTAGGTGATAACCTGATGTAAAGCTTATTATTTTTCTTCCTATATGATTTAGAGTAGTATGCAAACAATTTAATGAGTGTGCTACCAATGCTCGAGATGTTACTGTCAGTTTCATTACGTTTTCTATTTAATGGAACTTTGATTTTACAGAACTAAGGAAACATATTGGTTGTTCCTCTCTAAACATAATGAGATAGTATCTTGAATACAGCTTGCTTTTCAGTATTCCATGTCTCTGAGCAAGATACATGCAATATCTATACAGTTCCAACACACCCTAAATAGTCATGCACACTGCTTAGCTCAAAATGCATAGAATAGAAAGTAATCCATTCAGCTCAAAAGAGTGTAGAAATGAATTTTAATGAAAACAGCCAGGTGATAACTTGATGTAAAGCTTATTAATTTTCTTACTATATGATTTAGAATAGTATGCAAACAATTTTATGAGTGTACTACCAATGGTCGAGAAGTTACTGTCAGTTTCATTACGTTTTCTATTTAATGGAACTTAGCAGTCACTGAACTAAAGAAACATAATGGCTCTTCCACTCTAAACTTCATGAGGTAGTATCTTTTTTTTTTTTTTAAATAATTTTGAATACAGCTTGCTTTTCAGAATTCCATGTCTCTAAGATACATGCAATATCTATACAGTTCCAACACACCCTGAATAGTCATGCACACTGCTTAGCTGAAAATGCATAGAATAGAAAGTAATGCATTCAGCTGAAAAGAGTGTAGAAATGAATTTTACTGAAAACAACCAGGTGATAACTTGATGTAAAGCTTATTAATTTTCTTACTATATGATTTAGAATAGTATGCAAACAATTTTATGAGTGTACTACCAATGGTCGAGAAGTTACTGTCAGTTTTATTACGTTTTCTATTTAATGGAACTTAGCAGTCACTGAACTAAAGAAACATAATGGCTGTTCCACTCTAAACTTCATGAGGTAGTATCTTGAATACAGCTTGCTTTTCAGAATTCCATGTCTCTAAGATACATGCAATATCTATACAGTTCCAAGACACCCTGAATAGTCATGCACACTGCTTAGATGAAAATGCATAGAATAGAAAGTAATGCATTCAGCTCAAAAGAGTGTAGAAATGAATTTTACTGAAAACAACCAGGTGATAACTTGATGTAAAGCTTATTAATTTTCTTACTATATGATTTAGAATAGTATGCAAACAATTTTATGAGTGTACTACCAATGGTCGAGAAGTTACTGTCAGTTTCATTACGTTTTCTATTTAATGGAACTTAGCAGTCACTGAACTAAAGAAACATAATGGCTGTTCCACTCTAAACTTCATGAGGTAGTATCTTGAATACAGCTTGCTTTTCAGAATTCCATGTCTCTAAGATACATGCAATATCTATACAGTTCCAACACACCCTGAATAGTTATGCACACTGCTTAGCTCAAAATGCATGGAATAGAAAGTAATGCATTCAGCTCAAAAGAGTGTAGAACTGAATTTTCCTGAAAAGTACTAGGTGATAACCTGATGTAAAGCTTATTATTTTTCTTCCTATATGATTTAGAGTAGTATGCAAACAATTTAATGAGTGTGCTACCAATGCTCGAGATGTTACTGTCAGTTTCATTACGTTTTCTATTTAATGGAACTTTGATTTTACAGAACTAAGGAAACATATTGGTTGTTCCTCTCTAAACATAATGAGAGAGTATCTTGAATACAGCTTGCTTTTCAGTATTCCCTGTCTCTAAGCAAGATACATGCAATATCTATACAGTTCCAACACACCCTGAATAGTCATGCACACTGCTTAGCTGAAAATGCATAGAATAGAAAGTAATCCATTCAGCTCAAAAGAGTGTAGAAATGAATTTTAATGAAAACAGCCAGGTGATAACTTGATGTAAAGCTTATTAATTTTCTTACTATATGATTTAGAATAGTATGCAAACAATTTTATGAGTGTACTACCAATGGTCGAGAAGTTACTGTCAGTTTCATTACGTTTTCTATTTAATGGAACTTAGCAGTCACTGAACTAAAGAAACATAATGGCTGTTCAACTCTAAACTTCATGAGGTAGTATCTTGAATACAGCTTGCTTTTCAGAATTCCATGTCTCTAAGATACATGCAATATCTATACAGTTCCAACACACCCTGAATAGTCATGCACACTGCTTAGCTCAAAATGCATGGAATAGAAAGTAATGCATTCAGCTCAAAAGAGTGTAGAACTGAATTTTCCTGAAAACTACTAGGTGATAACCTGATGTAAAGCTTATTATTTTTCTTCCTATATGATTTAGAGTAGTATGCAAACAATTTAATTAGTGTGCTACCAATGCTCGAGATGTTACTGTCAGTTTCATTACGTTTTCTATTTAATGGAACTTTGATTTTACAGAACTAAGGAAACATATTGGTTGTTCCTCTCTAAACATAATGAGATAGTATCTTGAATACAGCTTGCTTTTCAGTATTCCATGTCTTTGAGCAAGATACATGCAATATCTATACAGTTCCAACACACCCTAAATAGTCATGCACACTGCTTAGCTCAAAATGCATAGAATAGAAAGTAATCCATTCAGCTCAAAAGAGTGTAGAAATGAATTTTAATGAAAACAGCCAGGTGATAACTTGATGTAAAGCTTATTAATTTTCTTACTATATGATTTAGAATAGTATGCAAACAATTTTATGAGTGTACTACCAATGGTCGAGAAGTTACTGTCAGTTTCATTACGTTTTCTATTTAATGGAACTTAGCAGTCACTGAACTAAAGAAACATAATGGCTCTTCCACTCTAAACTTCATGAGGTAGTATCTTTTTTTTTTTTTAAATAATTTTGAATACAGCTTGCTTTTCAGAATTCCATGTCTCTAAGATACATGCAATATCTATACAGTTCCAACACACCCTGAATAGTCATGCACACTGCTTAGCTGAAAATGCATAGAATAGAAAGTAATGCATTCAGCTGAAAAGAGTGTAGAAATGAATTTTACTGAAAACAACCAGGTGATAACTTGATGTGAAGCTTATTAATTTTCTTACTATATGATTTAGAATAGTATGCAAACAATTTTATGAGTGTACTACCAATGGTGGAGAAGTTACTGTCAGTTTTATTACGTTTTCTATTTAATGGAACTTAGCAGTCACTGAACTAAAGAAACATAATGGCTGTTCCACTCTAAACTTCATGAGGTAGTATCTTGAATACAGCTTGCTTTTCAGAATTCCATGTCTCTAAGATACATGCAATATCTATACAGTTCCAAGACACCCTGAATAGTCATGCACACTGCTTAGATGAAAATGCATAGAATAGAAAGTAATGCATTCAGCTCAAAAGAGTGTAGAAATGAATTTTACTGAAAACAACCAGGTGATAACTTGATGTAAAGCTTATTAATTTTCTTACTATATGATTTAGAATAGTATGCAAACAATTTTATGAGTGTACTACCAATGGTCGAGAAGTTACTGTCAGTTTCATTACGTTTTCTATTTAATGGAACTTAGCAGTCACTGAACTAAAGAAACATAATGGCTGTTCCACTCTAAACTTCATGAGGTAGTATCTTGAATACAGCTTGCTTTTCAGAATTCCATGTCTCTAAGATACATGCAATATCTATACAGTTCCAACACACCCTGAATAGTCATGCACACTGCTTAGCTCAAAATGCATGGAATAGAAAGTAATGCATTCAGCTCAAAAGAGTGTAGAACTGAATTTTCCTGAAAACTACTAGGTGATAACCTGATGTAAAGCTTATTATTTTTCTTCCTATATGATTTAGAGTAGTATGCAAACAATTTAATGAGTGTGCTACCAATGCTCGAGATGTTACCGTCAGTTTCATTACGTTTTCTATTTAATGGAACTTTGATTTTACAGAACTAAGGAAACATATTGGTTGTTCCTCTCTAAACATAATGAGAGAGTATCTTGAATACAGCTTGCTTTTCAGTATTCCCTGTCTCTAAGCAAGATACATGCAATATCTATACAGTTCCAACACACCCTAAATAGTCATGCACACTGCTTAGCTCAAAATGCATAGAATAGAAAGTAATCCATTCAGCTCAAAAGAGTGTAGAAATGAATTTTAATGAAAACAGCCAGGTGATAACTTGATGTAAAGCTTATTAATTTTCTTACTATATGATTTAGAATAGTATGCAAACAATTTTATGAGTGTACTACCAATGGTCGAGAAGTTACTGTCAGTTTCATTACGTTTTCTATTTAATGGAACTTAGCAGTCACTGAACTAAAGAAACATAATGGCTCTTCCACTCTAAACTTCATGAGGTAGTATCTTTTTTTTTTTAAATAATTTTGAATACAGCTTGCTTTTCAGAATTCCATGTCTCTAAGATACATGCAATATCTATACAGTTCCAACACACCCTGAATAGTCATGCACACTGCTTAGCTGAAAATGCATAGAATAGAAAGTAATGCATTCAGCTGAAAAGAGTGTAGAAATGAATTTTACTGAAAACAACCAGGTGATAACTTGATGTAAAGCTTATTAATTTTCTTACTATATGATTTAGAATAGTATGCAAACAATTTTATGAGTGTACTACCAATGGTCGAGAAGTTACTGTCAGTTTTATTACGTTTTCTATTTAATGGAACTTAGCAGTCACTGAACTAAAGAAACATAATGGCTGTTCCACTCTAAACTTCATGAGGTAGTATCTTGAATACAGCTTGCTTTTCAGAATTCCATGTCTCTAAGATACATGCAATATCTATACAGTTCCAAGACACCCTGAATAGTCATGCACACTGCTTAGATGAAAATGCATAGAATAGAAAGTAATGCATTCAGCTCAAAAGAGTGTAGAAATGAATTTTACTGAAAACAACCAGGTGATAACTTGATGTAAAGCTTATTAATTTTCTTACTATATGATTTAGAATAGTATGCAAACAATTTTATGAGTGTACTACCAATGGTCGAGAAGTTACTGTCAGTTTCATTACGTTTTCTATTTAATGGAACTTAGCAGTCACTGAACTAAAGAAACATAATGGCTGTTCCACTCTAAACTTCATGAGGTAGTATCTTGAATACAGCTTGCTTTTCAGAATTCCATGTCTCTAAGATACATGCAATATCTATACAGTTCCAACACACCCTGAATAGTCATGCACACTGCTTAGCTCAAAATGCATGGAATAGAAAGTAATGCATTCAGCTCAAAAGAGTGTAGAACTGAATTTTCCTGAAAACTACTAGGTGATAACCTGATGTAAAGCTTATTATTTTTCTTCCTATATGATTTAGAGTAGTATGCAAACAATTTAATGAGTGTGCTACCAATGCTCGAGATGTTACTGTCAGTTTCATTACGTTTTCTATTTAATGGAACTTTGATTTTACAGAACTAAGGAAACATATTGGTTGTTCCTCTCTAAACATAATGAGAGAGTATCTTGAATACAGCTTGCTTTTCAGTATTCCCTGTCTCTAAGCAAGATACATGCAATATCTATACAGTTCCAACACACCCTGAATAGTCATGCACACTGCTTAGCTGAAAATGCATAGAATAGAAAGTAATCCATTCAGCTCAAAAGAGTGTAGAAATGAATTTTAATGAAAACAGCCAGGTGATAACTTGATGTAAAGCTTATTAATTTTCTTACTATATGATTTAGAATAGTATGCAAACAATTTTATGAGTGTACTACCAATGGTCGAGAAGTTACTGTCAGTTTCATTACGTTTTCTATTTAATGGAACTTAGCAGTCACTGAACTAAAGAAACATAATGGCTCTTCCACTCTAAACTTCATGAGGTAGTATCTTGAATACAGCTTGCTTTTCAGAATTCCATGTCTCTAAGATACATGCAATATCTATACAGTTCCAACACACCCTGAATAATCATGCACACTGCTTAGCTGAAAATGCATAGAATAGAAAGTAATGCATTCAGCTGAAAAGAGTGTAGAAATGAATTTTACTGAAAACAACCAGGTGATAACTTGATGTAAAGCTTATTAATTTTCTTACTATGTGATTTAGAATAGTATGCAAACAATTTTATGAGTGTACTACCAATGGTCGAGAAGTTACTGTCAGTTTCATTACGTTTTCTATTTAATGGAACTTAGCAGTCACTGAACTAAAGAAACATAATGGCTGTTCCACTCTAAACTTCATGAGGTAGTATCTTGAATACAGCTTGCTTTTCAGAATTCCATGTCTCTAAGATACATGCAATATCTATACAGTTCCAACACACCCTGAATAGTCATGCACACTGCTTAGCTCAAAATGCATAGAATAGAAAGTAATGCATTCAGCTGAAAAGAGTGTAGAAATGAATTTTACTGAAAACAACCAGGTGATAACTTGATGTAAAGCTTATTAATTTTCTTACTATGTGATTTAGAATAGTATGCAAACAATTTTATGAGTGTACTACCAATGGTCGAGAAGTTACTGTCGGTTTCATTACGTTTTCTATTTAATGGAACTTAGCAGTCACTGAACTAAAGAAACATAATGGCTGTTCCACTCTAAACTTCATGAGGTAGTATCTTGAATACAGCTTGCTTTTCAGAATTCCATGTCTCTAAGATACATGCAATATCTATACAGTTCCAACACACCCTGAATAGTCATGCACACTGCTTAGCTCAAAATGCATAGAATAGAAAGTAATGCATTCAGCTCAAAAGAGTGTAGAACTGAATTTTCCTGAAAACTACTAGGTGATAACCTGATGTAAAGCTTATTATTTTTCTTCCTATATGATTTAGAGTAGTATGCAAACAATTTTATGAGTGTGCTACCAATGCTCGAGAAGTTACAGTCAGTTTCATTACGTTTTCTATTTAATGGAACTTTGATTTTACAGAACTAAAGAAACATATTGGTTGTTTCTCTCTAAACATAATGAGAGAGTATCTTGAATACAGCTTGCTTTTCAGTATTCCCTGTCTCTAAGCAAGATACATGCAATATCTATACAGTTCCAACACACCCTGAATAGTCATGCACACTGCTTAGCTCAAAATGCATGGAATAGAAAGTAATGCATTCAGCTCAAAAGAGTGTAGAACTGAATTTTCCTGAAAACTACTAGGTGATAACCTGATGTAAAGCTTATTATTTTTCTTCCTATATGATTTAGAGTAGTATGCAAACAATTTAATTAGTGTGCTACCAATGCTCGAGATGTTACTGTCAGTTTCATTACGTTTTCTATTTAATGGAACTTTGATTTTACAGAACTAAGGAAACATATTGGTTGTTCCTCTCTAAACATAATGAGATAGTATCTTGAATACAGCTTGCTTTTCAGTATTCCATGTCTTTGAGCAAGATACATGCAATATCTATACAGTTCCAACACACCCTAAATAGTCATGCACACTGCTTAGCTCAAAATGCATAGAATAGAAAGTAATCCATTCAGCTCAAAAGAGTGTAGAAATGAATTTTAATGAAAACAGCCAGGTGATAACTTGATGTAAAGCTTATTAATTTTCTTACTATATGATTTAGAATAGTATGCAAACAATTTTATGAGTGTACTACCAATGGTCGAGAAGTTACTGTCAGTTTCATTACGTTTTCTATTTAATGGAACTTAGCAGTCACTGAACTAAAGAAACATAATGGCTCTTCCACTCTAAACTTCATGAGGTAGTATCTTTTTTTTTTTTAAATAATTTTGAATACAGCTTGCTTTTCAGAATTCCATGTCTCTAAGATACATGCAATATCTATACAGTTCCAACACACCCTGAATAGTCATGCACACTGCTTAGCTGAAAATGCATAGAATAGAAAGTAATGCATTCAGCTGAAAAGAGTGTAGAAATGAATTTTACTGAAAACAACCAGGTGATAACTTGATGTGAAGCTTATTAATTTTCTTACTATATGATTTAGAATAGTATGCAAACAATTTTATGAGTGTACTACCAATGGTGGAGAAGTTACTGTCAGTTTTATTACGTTTTCTATTTAATGGAACTTAGCAGTCACTGAACTAAAGAAACATAATGGCTGTTCCACTCTAAACTTCATGAGGTAGTATCTTGAATACAGCTTGCTTTTCAGAATTCCATGTCTCTAAGATACATGCAATATCTATACAGTTCCAAGACACCCTGAATAGTCATGCACACTGCTTAGATGAAAATGCATAGAATAGAAAGTAATGCATTCAGCTCAAAAGAGTGTAGAAATGAATTTTACTGAAAACAACCAGGTGATAACTTGATGTAAAGCTTATTAATTTTCTTACTATATGATTTAGAATAGTATGCAAACAATTTTATGAGTGTACTACCAATGGTCGAGAAGTTACTGTCAGTTTCATTACGTTTTCTATTTAATGGAACTTAGCAGTCACTGAACTAAAGAAACATAATGGCTGTTCCACTCTAAACTTCATGAGGTAGTATCTTGAATACAGCTTGCTTTTCAGAATTCCATGTCTCTAAGATACATGCAATATCTATACAGTTCCAACACACCCTGAATAGTCATGCACACTGCTTAGCTCAAAATGCATGGAATAGAAAGTAATGCATTCAGCTCAAAAGAGTGTAGAACTGAATTTTCCTGAAAACTACTAGGTGATAACCTGATGTAAAGCTTATTATTTTTCTTCCTATATGATTTAGAGTAGTATGCAAACAATTTAATGAGTGTGCTACCAATGCTCGAGATGTTACCGTCAGTTTCATTACGTTTTCTATTTAATGGAACTTTGATTTTACAGAACTAAGGAAACATATTGGTTGTTCCTCTCTAAACATAATGAGAGAGTATCTTGAATACAGCTTGCTTTTCAGTATTCCCTGTCTCTAAGCAAGATACATGCAATATCTATACAGTTCCAACACACCCTAAATAGTCATGCACACTGCTTAGCTCAAAATGCATAGAATAGAAAGTAATCCATTCAGCTCAAAAGAGTGTAGAAATGAATTTTAATGAAAACAGCCAGGTGATAACTTGATGTAAAGCTTATTAATTTTCTTACTATATGATTTAGAATAGTATGCAAACAATTTTATGAGTGTACTACCAATGGTCGAGAAGTTACTGTCAGTTTCATTACGTTTTCTATTTAATGGAACTTAGCAGTCACTGAACTAAAGAAACATAATGGCTCTTCCACTCTAAACTTCATGAGGTAGTATCTTTTTTTTTTTAAATAATTTTGAATACAGCTTGCTTTTCAGAATTCCATGTCTCTAAGATACATGCAATATCTATACAGTTCCAACACACCCTGAATAGTCATGCACACTGCTTAGCTGAAAATGCATAGAATAGAAAGTAATGCATTCAGCTGAAAAGAGTGTAGAAATGAATTTTACTGAAAACAACCAGGTGATAACTTGATGTAAAGCTTATTAATTTTCTTACTATATGATTTAGAATAGTATGCAAACAATTTTATGAGTGTACTACCAATGGTCGAGAAGTTACTGTCAGTTTTATTACGTTTTCTATTTAATGGAACTTAGCAGTCACTGAACTAAAGAAACATAATGGCTGTTCCACTCTAAACTTCATGAGGTAGTATCTTGAATACAGCTTGCTTTTCAGAATTCCATGTCTCTAAGATACATGCAATATCTATACAGTTCCAAGACACCCTGAATAGTCATGCACACTGCTTAGATGAAAATGCATAGAATAGAAAGTAATGCATTCAGCTCAAAAGAGTGTAGAAATGAATTTTACTGAAAACAACCAGGTGATAACTTGATGTAAAGCTTATTAATTTTCTTACTATATGATTTAGAATAGTATGCAAACAATTTTATGAGTGTACTACCAATGGTCGAGAAGTTACTGTCAGTTTCATTACGTTTTCTATTTAATGGAACTTAGCAGTCACTGAACTAAAGAAACATAATGGCTGTTCCACTCTAAACTTCATGAGGTAGTATCTTGAATACAGCTTGCTTTTCAGAATTCCATGTCTCTAAGATACATGCAATATCTATACAGTTCCAACACACCCTGAATAGTCATGCACACTGCTTAGCTCAAAATGCATGGAATAGAAAGTAATGCATTCAGCTCAAAAGAGTGTAGAACTGAATTTTCCTGAAAACTACTAGGTGATAACCTGATGTAAAGCTTATTATTTTTCTTCCTATATGATTTAGAGTAGTATGCAAACAATTTAATGAGTGTGCTACCAATGCTCGAGATGTTACTGTCAGTTTCATTACGTTTTCTATTTAATGGAACTTTGATTTTACAGAACTAAGGAAACATATTGGTTGTTCCTCTCTAAACATAATGAGAGAGTATCTTGAATACAGCTTGCTTTTCAGTATTCCCTGTCTCTAAGCAAGATACATGCAATATCTATACAGTTCCAACACACCCTGAATAGTCATGCACACTGCTTAGCTGAAAATGCATAGAATAGAAAGTAATCCATTCAGCTCAAAAGAGTGTAGAAATGAATTTTAATGAAAACAGCCAGGTGATAACTTGATGTAAAGCTTATTAATTTTCTTACTATATGATTTAGAATAGTATGCAAACAATTTTATGAGTGTACTACCAATGGTCGAGAAGTTACTGTCAGTTTCATTACGTTTTCTATTTAATGGAACTTAGCAGTCACTGAACTAAAGAAACATAATGGCTCTTCCACTCTAAACTTCATGAGGTAGTATCTTGAATACAGCTTGCTTTTCAGAATTCCATGTCTCTAAGATACATGCAATATCTATACAGTTCCAACACACCCTGAATAATCATGCACACTGCTTAGCTGAAAATGCATAGAATAGAAAGTAATGCATTCAGCTGAAAAGAGTGTAGAAATGAATTTTACTGAAAACAACCAGGTGATAACTTGATGTAAAGCTTATTAATTTTCTTACTATGTGATTTAGAATAGTATGCAAACAATTTTATGAGTGTACTACCAATGGTCGAGAAGTTACTGTCAGTTTCATTACGTTTTCTATTTAATGGAACTTAGCAGTCACTGAACTAAAGAAACATAATGGCTGTTCCACTCTAAACTTCATGAGGTAGTATCTTGAATACAGCTTGCTTTTCAGAATTCCATGTCTCTAAGATACATGCAATATCTATACAGTTCCAACACACCCTGAATAGTCATGCACACTGCTTAGCTCAAAATGCATGGAATAGAAAGTAATGCATTCAGCTCAAAAGAGTGTAGAACTGAATTTTCCTGAAAACTACTAGGTGATAACCTGATGTAAAGCTTATTATTTTTCTTCCTATATGATTTAGAGTAGTATGCAAACAATTTAATGAGTGTGCTACCAATGCTCGAGATGTTACTGTCAGTTTCATTACGTTTTCTATTTAATGGAACTTTGATTTTACAGAACTAAGGAAACATATTGGTTGTTCCTCTCTAAACATAATGAGAGAGTATCTTGAATACAGCTTGCTTTTCAGTATTCCCTGTCTCTAAGCAAGATACATGCAATATCTATACAGTTCCAACACACCCTGAATAGTCATGCACACTGCTTAGCTGAAAATGCATAGAATAGAAAGTAATCCATTCAGCTCAAAAGAGTGTAGAAATGAATTTTAATGAAAACAGCCAGGTGATAACTTGATGTAAAGCTTATTAATTTTCTTACTATATGATTTAGAATAGTATGCAAACAATTTTATGAGTGTACTACCAATGGTCGAGAAGTTACTGTCAGTTTCATTACGTTTTCTATTTAATGGAACTTAGCAGTCACTGAACTAAAGAAACATAATGGCTCTTCCACTCTAAACTTCATGAGGTAGTATCTTGAATACAGCTTGCTTTTCAGAATTCCATGTCTCTAAGATACATGCAATATCTATACAGTTCCAACACACCCTGAATAATCATGCACACTGCTGAGCTGAAAATGCATAGAATAGAAAGTAATGCATTCAGCTGAAAAGAGTGTAGAAATGAATTTTACTGAAAACAACCAGGTGATAACTTGATGTAAAGCTTATTAATTTTCTTACTATGTGATTTAGAATAGTATGCAAACAATTTTATGAGTGTACTACCAATGGTCGAGAAGTTACTGTCGGTTTCATTACGTTTTCTATTTAATGGAACTTAGCAGTCACTGAACTAAAGAAACATAATGGCTGTTCCACTCTAAACTTCATGAGGTAGTATCTTGAATACAGCTTGCTTTTCAGAATTCCATGTCTCTAAGATACATGCAATATCTATACAGTTCCAACACACCCTGAATAGTCATGCACACTGCTTAGCTCAAAATGCATAGAATAGAAAGTAATGCATTCAGCTCAAAAGAGTGTAGAACTGAATTTTCCTGAAAACTACTAGGTGATAACCTGATGTAAAGCTTATTATTTTTCTTCCTATATGATTTAGAGTAGTATGCAAACAATTTTATGAGTGTGCTACCAATGCTCGAGAAGTTACAGTCAGTTTCATTACGTTTTCTATTTAATGGAACTTTGATTTTACAGAACTAAAGAAACATATTGGTTGTTTCTCTCTAAACATAATGAGAGAGTATCTTGAATACAGCTTGCTTTTCAGTATTCCCTGTCTCTAAGCAAGATACATGCAATATCTATACAGTTCCAACACACCCTGAATAGTCATGCACACTGCTTAGCTGAAAATGCATAGAATAGAAAGTAATCCATTCAGCTCAAAAGAGTGTAGAAATGAATTTTACTGAAAACAGCCATGTGATAACTTGATGTAAAGCTTATTAATTTTCTTACTATATGATTTAGAATAGTATGCAAACAATTTTATGAGTGTACTACCAATGGTCGAGAAGTTACTGTCAGTTTCATTACGTTTTCTATTTAATGGAACTTAGCAGTCACTGAACTAAAGAAACATAATGGCTGTTCCACTCTAAACTTCATGAGGTAGTATCTTGAATACAGCTTGCTTTTCAGAATTCCATGTCTCTAAGATACATGCAATATCTATACAGTTCCAACACACCCTGAATAGTCATGCACACTGCTTAGCTCAAAATGCATAGAATAGAAAGTAATGCATTCAGCTGAAAAGAGTGTAGAACTAAATTTTCCTGAAAACTACTAGGTGATAACCTGATGGAAAGCTTATTATTTTTCTTCCTATATGATTTAGAGTAGTATGCAAACAATTTTATGAGAGTGCTACCAATGCTCGAGAAGTTACTGTCAGTTTCATTACGTTTTCTATTTAATGGAACTTTGATTTTACAGAACTAAAGAAACATATTGGTTGTTCCTCTCTAAACATAATGAGAGACTATCTTGAATTCAGCTTGCTTTTCAGTATTCCATGTCTCTAAGTAAGATACATGCAATATCTATACAGTTCCAACACTCCCTGAATAGTCATGCACATTGCTTAGCTGAAAATGCATAGAATAGAAAGTAATCCATTCAGCTCAAAAGAGTGTAGAAATGAATTTTTCTGAAAACAGCCAGGTGATAACTTGATGTAAAGCTTATTAATTTTCTTACTATATGATTTAGAATAGTATGCAAACAATTTTATGAGTGTACTACCAATGCTCGAGAAGTTACTGTCAGTTTCATTACGTTTTCTATTTAATGGAACTTAGCAGTCACTGAACTAAAGAAACATAATGGCTGTTCCACTCTAAACTTCATGAGGTAGTATCTTGAATACAGCTTGCTTTTCAGAATTCCATGTCTCTAAGATACATACAATATCTATACAGTTCCAACACACCCTGAATAGTCATGCACACTGCTTAGCTGAAAATGCATAGAATAGAAAGTAATGCATTCAGCTCAAAAGAGCGTAGAAATGAATTTTACTGAAAACAACCAGGTGATAACTTGATGTAAAGCTTATTAATTTTCTTACTATATGATTTAGAATAGTATGCAAACAATTTTATGAGTGTACTACCAATGGTCAAGAAGTTACTGTCAGTTTCATTACGTTTTCTCTTTAATGGAACTTAGCGTTTACAGAACTAAAGAAACATATTGGCTGTTGCACTCTAAATTTCATGAGGTAGTATCTTGAATTCACCTTGCTTTTGAGTATTCCACGTCTCTCAGTAAGATACATACAATATCTAGACAGTTCCAATACACCCCTAATGGTTATGTACACATTCATAACTCAAAATGCATTGAATAGAAAGTAATGTATTCAGCTCAAAGGAATAGAGCGGAATTTCTCTGAAATCTACGGTGATAACTTAATGTAAAGCTTATTATTTTTCTTATTACATGATTTGCAGTAGTAAGCAATCAATTTTATGAGTGTGCTACCAAAGTTCGAGAAGATACTTTCAGTAACATTACCTTAAGTACAGAATAGAATGTTAGCGTTTCTAGAACTAATGAAACATATTGGCTGTCCCACCCTAAATTTCTTATGGTAGTATCTTGAATACAGCTTGCTTTTCAGTATTCCATGTCTCCGAGCAAGTTACATGCAATATCTATACAGTTCCAACACACCCTGAATAGTCATGCACACTGCTTAGCTCAAAATGCATAGAATAGAAAGTAATGCATTCAGCTCAAAAGAGTGTAGATCTGAATTTTCCTGAAAAGTACTAGGTGATAACTTGATGTAAAGCTTATTAATTTTCTTACTATATGATTTATAATAGTATGCAAACAATTTTATGTGTGTGCTACCAATGATAGAGAAGTTGCTTTTTGGAAATTCACATTATTTACACAACATTACATTAGCGTTTACAGAACAAAACAAAGTTATTGGATGTTTCACTCCAAATGTAATGAGATTGTTTGTTGAATTCACCTTGAATTTGAGTATTCCACGTCTCTCAGTAAGATACATACAATATCTAGACAGTTCCAATACACCGCGAATGGTTATGTACACTTTCATAACTCAAAATGCATTGAAAAGAAAGTAAAGTATTCAGCTCAAAGGAATAGAGTGGAATTTTTCTGAAATCTACTAGGTGCTAACTTAATGTAAAGCTTATTATTTTTCTTATTACATGATTTGCAGTAGTATGCAATCAATTTTATGAGTGTGCTACCAATGTTCGAGAAGATACTTTCAGTAACATTACCTTTTGTACAGAACAGAATGTTAGCGTTTCTAGAACTAATGAAACATATTGGCTGTCCCACCCTAAATTTCTTATGGTAGTATCTTGAATACAGCTTGCTTTTCAGTATTCCATGTCTCCGAGCAAGATACATGCAATATCTATACAGTTCCAACACACCCTGAATAGTCATGCACACTGCTTAGCTCAAAATGCATCGAATAGAACGTAATGCATTCAGCTCAAAAGAGTGTAGAACTGAATTTTCCTGAAAACGACGTGATAACTTGATGTAAAGCTTATTAATTTTCTTACTATATGATTTAGAATAGTATGCAAACAATTTTATGAGTGTACTACCAATGGTCGAGAAGTTACTGTCAGTTTCATTACGTTTTCTATTTAATGGAACTTAGCAGTCACTGAACTAAAGAAACATAATGGCTGTTCCACTCTAAACTTCATGAGGAAGTATCTTGAACACAGCTTGCTTTTCAGAATTCCATGTCTCTAAGATACATGCAATATCTATACAGTTCCAACACACCCTGAATAGTCATGCACACTGCTTAGCTCAAAATGCATAGAATAGAAAGTAATGCATTCAGCTCAAAAGAGTGTAGAACTGAATTTTCCTGAAAACTACTAGGTGATAACCTGATGTAAAGCTCATTATTTTTCTTCCTATATGATTTAGAGTAGTATGCAAACAATTTAATGAGTGTGCTACCAATGCTCGAGATGTTACTGTCAGTTTCATTACGTTTTCTATTTAATGAAACTTTGATTTTACAGAACTAAAGAAACATATTGTTTGTTCCTCTCTAATAATAATGAGATAGTATCTTGAATACAGCTTGCTTTTCAGTATTCCATGTCTCTGAGCAAGATACATGCAATATCTATACAGTTCCAACACACCCTGAATAGTCATGCACACTGCTTAGCTCAAAATGCATACAGTAGAAAGTAATGCATTCAGCTCAAAAGAGTGTAGAAATGAATTTTACTGAAAACAACCAGGTGATAACTTGATGTAAAGCTTATTAATTTTGTTACTATATGATTTAGAATAGTATGCAAACAATTTTATGAGTGTACTACCAATGGTCGAGAAGTTACTGTCAGTTTCATTACGTTTTCTATTTAATGGAACTTAGCAGTCACTGAACTAAAGAAACATAATGGCTGTTCCACTCTAAACTTCATGAGGAAGTATCTTGAACACAGCTTGCTTTTCAGAATTCCATGTCTCTAAGATACATGCAATATCTATACAGTTCCAACACACCCTGAATAGTCATGCACACTGCTTAGCTCAAAATGCATAGAATAGAAAGTAATGCATTCAGCTCAAAAGAGTGTAGAACTGAATTTTCCTGAAAACTACTAGGTGATAACCTGATGTAAAGCTCATTATTTTTCTTTCTATATGATTTAGAGTAGTATGCAAACAATTTAATGAGTGTGCTACCAATGCTCGAGATGTTACTGTCAGTTTCATTACGTTTTCTATTTAATGAAACTTTGATTTTACAGAACTAAAGAAACATATTGTTTGTTCCTCTCTAATAATAATGAGATAGTATCTTGAATACAGCTTGCTTTTCAGTATTCCATGTCTCTGAGCAAGATACATGCAATATCTATACAGTTCCAACACACCCTGAATAGTCATGCACACTGCTTAGCTCAAAATGCATACAGTAGAAAGTAATGCATTCAGCTCAAAAGAGTGTAGAAATGAATTTTACTGAAAACAACCAGGTGATAACTTGATGTAAAGCTTATTAATTTTGTTACTATATGATTTAGAATAGTATGCAAACAATTTTATGAGTGTACTACCAATGGTCGAGAAGTTACTGTCAGTTTCATTACGTTTTCTATTTAATGGAACTTAGCAGTCACTGAACTAAAGAAACATAATGGCTGTTCGACTCTAAACTTCATGCGGTAGTATCTTGAATACAGCTTGCTTTTCAGAATTCCATGTCTCTAAGATACATGCAATATCTATACAGTTCCAACACACCCTGAATAGTCATGCAAACTGCTTAGCTGAAAATGCATAGAATAGAAAGTAATGTATTCAGCTCAAAAGAGTGTAGAAATGAATTTTACTGAAAACAACCAGGTGATAACTTGATGTAAAGCTTATTAATTTTCTTACTATATGATTTAGAATAGTATGCACACAATTTTATGAGTGTACTACCAATGGTCGAGAAGGTACTGTCAGTTTCATTACGTTTTCTATTTAATGGAACTTAGTAGTCACTGAACTAAAGAAACATAATGGCTGTTCCACTCTAAACTTCATGAGGTAGCATCTTGAATACAGCTTGCTTTTCAGAATTCCATGTCTCTAAGATACATGCAATATCTATACAGTTCCAACACACCCTGAATAGTCATGCACACTGCTTAGCTCAAAATGCATAGAATAGAAAGTAATGCATTCAGCTCAAAAGAGTGTAGAACTGAATTTTCCTGAAAACTACTAGGTGATAACCTGATGTAAAGCTTATTATTTTTCTTCCTATATGATTTAGAGTAGTATGCAAACAATTTTATGAGTGTGCTACCAATGCTCGAGAAGTTACTGTCAGTTTCATTACGTTTTCTATATAATGGAACTTTGATTTTACAGAACTAAAGAAACATATTGGTTGTTCCTCTCTAAACATAATGAGATAGTATCTTGAATACAGCTTGCTTTTCAGTATTCCCTGACTCTAAGCAAGATACATGCAATATCTATACAGTTCCAACACACCCTGAATAGTCATGCACACTGCTTAGCTGAAAATGCATAGAATAGAAAGTAATCCATTCAGCTCAAAAGAGTGTAGAAATGAATTTTACTGAAAACAGCCAGGTGATAACTTGATGTAAAGCTTATTAATTTTCTTACTATATGATTTAGAATAGTATGCAAACAATTTTATCAGTGTACTACCAATGGTCGAGAAGTTACTGTCAGTTTCATTACGTTTTCTATTTAATAGAACTTAGCAGTCACTGAACTAAAGAAACATAATGGCTGTTCCACTCTAAACTTCATGAGGTAGTATCTTGAATACAGCTTGCTTTTCAGAATTCCATGTCTCTAAGATACATGCAATATCTATACAGTTCCAACACACCCTGAATAGTCATGCACACTGCTTCGCTCAAAATGCATGGAATAGAAAGTAATGCATTCAGCTGAAAAGAGTTTAGAACTGAATTTTCCTGAAAACTACTAGGTGATAACCTGATGGAAAGCTTATTATTTTTCTTCCTATATGATTTAGAGTAGTATGCAAACAATTTTATGTGTGTGCTACCAATGCTCGAGAAGTTACTGTCAGTTTCATTACGTTTTCTATTTCATGGAACTTTGATTTTACAGAACTAAAGAAACATATTGGTTGTTCCTCTCTAAACATAATGAGATAGTATCTTGAATACAGCTTGCTTTTCAGTATTCCATGTCTCTAAGCAAGATACATGCAATATCTATACAGTTCCAACACACCCTGAATAGTCATGCACACTGCTTAGCTGAAAATGCATAGAATAGAAAGTAATCCATTCAGCTCAAAAGAGTGTAGAAATGAATTTTCCTGAAAACTACTAGGTGATAACCTGATGTAAAGCTTATTATTTTTCTTCCTATATGATTTAGAGTAGTATGCAAACAATTTAATGAGTGTGCTACCAATGATAGAGAAGTTGCTTTTTGGAAATTCACATTATTTACACAACATTACATTAGCGTTTACAGAACAAAACAAAGTTATTGGATGTTTCACTCCAAATGTGATGAGATTGTTTGTTGAATTCACCATGAATTTGAGTATTCCACGTCTCTCAGTAAGATACATACAATATCTAGACAGTTCCAATACACCCCGAATGGTTATGTACACATTCATAACTCAAAATGCATTGAAAAGAAAGTAAAGTATTCAGCTCAAAGGAATACAGCGGAATTTTTCTGAAATCTACTAGGTGAGAACTTAAAGTAAAGCTTATTATTTTTCTTATTACATGATTTGCAGTAGTATGCAATCAATTTTATGAGTGTGCTACCAATGTTCGAGACGATACTTTCAGTAACATTACCTTTTGTACAGAATAGAATGTTAGCGTTTCTAGAACTAATGAAACATATTGGCTGTCCCACCCTAAATTTCTTATGGTAGTATCTTGAATACAGCTTGCTTTTCAGTATTCCATGTCTCCGAGCAAGATACATGCAATGTCTATACAGTTCCAACACACCCTGAATAGTCATGCACACTGCTTAGCTCAAAATGCATAGAATAGAAAGTAATGCATTCAGCTCAAAAGAGTGTAGAACTGAATTTTCCTGAAAACTACTAGGTGATAACCTGATGTAAAGCTTATTATTTTTCTTCCTATATGATTTAGAGTAGTATGCAAACAATTTTATGAGTGTGCTACGAATGCTGGAGAAGTTACTGTCAGTTTCATTATGTTTTCTATTTAATGGAATTTGATTTTTCAGAACTAAAGAAACATATTGGTTGTTCCTCTCTAAACATAATGCGATAGTATCTTGAATACAGCTTGCTTTTCAGTATTCCATGTCTCTGAGCAAGATACATGCAATATCTATACAGTTCCAACACACCCTGAATAGTCATGCACACTGCTTAGCTCAAAATGCATAGAATAGAAAGTAATGCATTCAGCTCAAAAGTGTGTAGAAATGAATTTTACTGAAAACAACCAGGTGATAACATGATGTAAAGCTTATTAATTTTCTTACTATATGATTTAGAATAGTATGCAAACAATTTTATGAGTGTACTACCAATGGTCGAGAAGTTACTGTCAGTTTCATTACGTTTTCTATTTAATGGAACTTAGCAGTCACTGAACTAAAGAAACATAATGGCTGTTCCACGCTAAACTTCATGAGGTAGTATCTTGAATACAGCTTGCTTTTCAGAATTCCATGTCTCTAAGATACATGCAGTATCTATACAGTTCCAACACACCCTGAATAGTCATGCACACTGCTTAGCTCAAAATACATAGAATAGAAAGTAATGCATTCAGCTGAAAAGAGTGTAGAACTGAATTTTCCTGAAAACTACTAGGTGATAACCTGATGTAAAGCTGATTATTTTTCTTCCTATATGATTTAGAGTAGTATGCAAACAATTTTATGAGTGTGCTACCAATGCTCGAGAAGTTACTGTCAGTTTCATTACGTTTTCTATTTAATGGAACTTTGATTTTACAGAACTAAAGAAACATAATGGCTGTTCCTCTCTGAACATAATGAGATAGTATCTTGAATACAGCTTGCTTTTCAGTATTCCATGTCTCTGAGCAAGATACATGCAATATCTATACAGTTCCAACACACCCTGAATAGTCATGCACACTGCTTAGCTCAAAATGCATAGAATAGAAAGTAATGCATTCAGCTCAAAAGTGTGTAGAACTGAATTTTCCTGAAAACTACTAGGTGATAACCTGATGTAAAGCTTATTATTTTTCTTCCTATATGATTTAGAGTAGTATGCAAACAATTTTATGAGTGTGCTACCAATGCTCGAGAAGTTACTGTCAGTTTCATTACGTTTTCTATTTAATGGAACTTTGATTTTTCAGAACTAAAGAAACATATTGGTTGTTCCTCTCTAAACATAATGAGATAGTATCTTGAATACAGCTTGCTTTTCAGTATTCCATGTCTCTGAGCAAGATACATGCAATATCTCTACAGTTCCAATACACCCCGAATGGTTATGTACACTTTCATAACTCAAAATGCATTGAAAAGAAAGTAAATTATTCAGCTCAAAGGAATAGAGCGGAATTTTTCTGAAATCTACTAGGTGATAACAATGTAAAGCTTATTATTTTTCTAATTACATGATTTGCAGTAGTATGCAATCAATTTTATGAGTGTGCTACCAATGTTGGAGAAGATACTTTCAGTAACATTACCTTTTGTACAGAATAGAATGTTAGCGTTTCTAGAACTAATGAAACATATTGGCTGTCCCACCCTAAATTTCTTATGGTAGTATCTTGAATACAGCTTGCTTTTCAGTATTCCATGTCTCCGAGCAAGATACATGCAATATCTATACAGTTCCAACACACCCTGAATAGTCATGCACACTGCTTAGCTCAAAATGCATCGAATAGAACGTAATGCATTCAGCTCAAAAGAGTGTAGAACTGAATTTTCCTGAAAACGACTAGTTGATAACTTGATGTAAAGCTTATTAATTTTCTTACTATATGATTTAGAATAGTATGCAAACAATTTTATGTGTACTACCAATGGTCGAGAAGTTACTGTCAGTTTCATTACGTTTTCTATTTAATGGAACTTAGCAGTCACTGAACTAAAGAAACATAATGGCTGTTCCACTCTAAACTTCATGAGGTAGTATCCTGAATACAGCTTGCTTTTCAGAATTCCATGTCTCTAAGATACATGCAATATCTATACAGTTCCAACACACCCTGAATAGTCATGCACACTGCTTAGCTCAAAATGCATAGAATAGAAAGTAATGCATTCAGCTCAAAAGAGTGTAGAACTGAATTTTCCTGAAAACTACTAGGTGATAACCTGATGTAAAGCTTATTATTTTTCTTCCTATATGATTTATAGTATGCAAACAATTTAATGAGTGTGCTACCAATGCTCGAGATGTTACTGTCAGTTTCATTACGTTTTTTATTTAATGGAACTTTGATTTTACAGAACTAATGAAACATATTGGTTGTTCCTCTCTAAACATAATGAGATAGTATCTTGAATACAGCTTGCTTTTCAGTATTCCATGTCTCTGAGCAAGATACATGCAATATCTATACAGTTCCAACACACCCTGAATAGTCATGCACACTGCTTAGCTCAAAATGCATAGAATAGAAAGTAATGGATTCAGCTCAAAAGAGTGTAGAAATGAATTTTACTGAAAACAACCAGGTGATCACTTGATGTAAAGCTTATTAATTTTCTTTCTATATGATTTAGAATAGTATGCAAACAATTTTATGAGTGTACTACCAATGGTCGAGAAGTTACTGTCAGTTTCATTACGTTTTCTATTTAATGGAACTTAGCAGTCACTGAACTAAAGAAACATAATGGCTGTTCCACTCTAAACTTCATGAGGTAGTATCTTGAATACAGCTTGCTTTTCAGAATTCCATGTCTCTAAGATACATGCAATATCTATACAGTTCCAACACACCCTGAATAGTCATGCACACTGCTTAGCTCAAAATGCATAGAATAGAAAGTAATGCATTCAGCTGAAAAGAGTGTAGAACTGAATTTTCCTGAAAACTACTAGGTGATAACCTGATGTAAAGCTTATTATTTTTCTTCCTATATGATTTAGAGTAGTATGCAAACAATTTAATGAGTGTGCTACCAATGATAGAGAAGTTGCTTTTTGGAAATTCACATTATTTACACAACATTATATTAGCGTTTACAGAACAAAACAAAGTTATTGGATGTTTCACTCCAAATGTGATGAGATTGTTTGTTGAATTCACCTTGAATTTGAGTATTCCACGTCTCTCAGTAAGATACATACAATATCTAGACAGTTCCAATACACCCCGAAAGGTTATGTACACATTCATAACTCAAAATGCATTGAAAAGAAAGTAAAGTATTCAGCTCAAAGAAATAGAGCGGAATTTTTCTGAAATCTACTAGGTGATAACTTAATGTAAAGCTTATTATTTTTCTTATTACATGATTTGCAGTAGTATGCAATCAATTTTATGAGTGTGCTACCAATGTTCGAGAAGATACTTTCAGTAACATTACCTTTTGTACAGAATAGAATGTTAGCGTTTCTAGAACTAATGAAACATATTGGCTGTCCCACCCTAAATTTCTTATGGTAGTATCTTGAATACAGCTTGCTTTTCAGTATTCCATGTCTCCGAGCAAGATACATGCAATATCTATACAGTTCCAACACACCCTGAATAGTCATGCACACTGCTTAGCTCAAAATGCAGAGAATAGAAAGTAATGCATTCAGCTCAAAAGAGTGTAGAAATGAATTTTACTGAAAACAACCAGGTGATAACATGATGTAAAGCTTATTAATTTTCTTACTATATGATTTAGAATAGTATGCAAACAATTTTATGAGTGTACTACCAATGGTCGAGAAGTTACTGTCAGTTTCATTACGTTTTCTATTTAATGGAACTTAGCAGTCACTGAACTAAAGAAACATAATGGCTGTTCCACTCTAAACTTCATGAGGTAGTATCTTGAATACAGCTTGCTTTTCAGAATTCCATGTCTCTAAGATACATGCAATATCTATACAGTTCCAACACACCCTGAATAGTCATGCACACTGCTTAGCTCAAAATGAATAGAATAGAAAGTAATGCATTCAGCTCAAAAGAGTGTAGAACTGAATTTTCCTGAAAACTACTAGGTGATAACCTGATGTAAAGCTTATTATTTTTCTTCCTATATGATTTAGAGTAGTATGCAAACAATTTTATGAGTGTGCTACCAATGCTCGAGAAGTTACTGTCAGTTTCATTACGTTTTCTATTTAATGGGACTTTGATTTTACAGAACTAAAGAAACATATTGGTTGTTCCTCTCTAAACATAATGAGATAGTATCTTGAATACAGCTTGCTTTTCAGTATTCCCTGTCTCTAAGCAAGATACATGCAATATCTATACATTTCCAACACACCCTGAATAGTCATGCACACTGCTTAGCTGAAAATGCATAGAATAGAAAGTAATCCATTCAGCTCAAAAGAGTGTAGAAATGAATTTTACTGAAAACAGCCAGGTGATAACTTGATGTAAAGCTTATTAATTTTCTTACTATATGATTTAGAATAGTATGCAAACAATTTTATGAGTGTACTACCAATGGTCGAGAAGTTACTGTCAGTTTCATTACGTTTTCTATTTAATGGGACTTTGATTTTACAGAACTAAAGAAACATATTGGTTGTTCCTCTCTAAACATAATGAGATAGTATCTTGAATACAGCTTGCTTTTCAGTATTCCCTGTCTCTAAGCAAGATACATGCAATATCTATACAGTTCCAACACACCCTGAATAGTCATGCACACTGCTTAGCTCAAAATGCATAGAATAGAAAGTAATGCATTCAGCTGAAAAGAGTGTAGAACTGAATTTTCCTGAAAACTACTAGGTGATAACCTGATGTAAAGCTTATTATTTTTCTTCCTATATGATTTAGAGTAGTATGCAAACAATTTAATGAGTGTGCTACCAATGATAGAGAAGTTGCTTTTTGGAAATTCACATTATTTACACAACATTATATTAGCGTTTACAGAACAAAACAAAGTTATTGGATGTTTCACTCCAAATGTGATGAGATTGTTTGTTGAATTCACCTTGAATTTGAGTATTCCACGTCTCTCAGTAAGATACATACAATATCTAGACAGTTCCAATACACCCCGAAAGGTTATGTACACATTCATAACTCAAAATGCATTGAAAAGAAAGTAAAGTATTCAGCTCAAAGAAATAGAGCGGAATTTTTCTGAAATCTACTAGGTGATAACTTAATGTAAAGCTTATTATTTTTCTTATTACATGATTTGCAGTAGTATGCAATCAATTTTATGAGTGTGCTACCAATGTTCGAGAAGATACTTTCAGTAACATTACCTTTTGTACAGAATAGAATGTTAGCGTTTCTAGAACTAATGAAACATATTGGCTGTCCCACCCTAAATTTCTTATGGTAGTATCTTGAATACAGCTTGCTTTTCAGTATTCCATGTCTCCGAGCAAGATACATGCAATATCTATACAGTTCCAACACACCCTGAATAGTCATGCACACTGCTTAGCTCAAAATGCAGAGAATAGAAAGTAATGCATTCAGCTCAAAAGAGTGTAGAAATGAATTTTACTGAAAACAACCAGGTGATAACATGATGTAAAGCTTATTAATTTTCTTACTATATGATTTAGAATAGTATGCAAACAATTTTATGAGTGTACTACCAATGGTCGAGAAGTTACTGTCAGTTTCATTACGTTTTCTATTTAATGGAACTTAGCAGTCACTGAACTAAAGAAACATAATGGCTGTTCCACTCTAAACTTCATGAGGTAGTATCTTGAATACAGCTTGCTTTTCAGAATTCCATGTCTCTAAGATACATGCAATATCTATACAGTTCCAACACACCCTGAATAGTCATGCACACTGCTTAGCTCAAAATGAATAGAATAGAAAGTAATGCATTCAGCTCAAAAGAGTGTAGAACTGAATTTTCCTGAAAACTACTAGGTGATAACCTGATGTAAAGCTTATTATTTTTCTTCCTATATGATTTAGAGTAGTATGCAAACAATTTTATGAGTGTGCTACCAATGCTCGAGAAGTTACTGTCAGTTTCATTACGTTTTCTATTTAATGGGACTTTGATTTTACAGAACTAAAGAAACATATTGGTTGTTCCTCTCTAAACATAATGAGATAGTATCTTGAATACAGCTTGCTTTTCAGTATTCCCTGTCTCTAAGCAAGATACATGCAATATCTATACATTTCCAACACACCCTGAATAGTCATGCACACTGCTTAGCTGAAAATGCATAGAATAGAAAGTAATCCATTCAGCTCAAAAGAGTGTAGAAATGAATTTTACTGAAAACAGCCAGGTGATAACTTGATGTAAAGCTTATTAATTTTCTTACTATATGATTTAGAATAGTATGCAAACAATTTTATGAGTGTACTACCAATGGTCGAGAAGTTACTGTCAGTTTCATTACGTTTTCTATTTAATGGGACTTTGATTTTACAGAACTAAAGAAACATATTGGTTGTTCCTCTCTAAACATAATGAGATAGTATCTTGAATACAGCTTGCTTTTCAGTATTCCCTGTCTCTAAGCAAGATACATGCAATATCTATACATTTCCAACACACCCTGAATAGTCATGCACACTGCTTAGCTGAAAATGCATAGAATAGAAAGTAATCCATTCAGCTCAAAAGAGTGTAGAAATGAATTTTACTGAAAACAGCCAGGTGATAACTTGATGTAAAGCTTATTAATTTTCTTACTATATGATTTAGAGTAGTATGCAAACAATTTTATGAGTGTGCTACCAATGATAGAGAAGTTGCTTTTTGGAAATTCACATTATTTACACAACATTACATTAGCGTTTACAGAACAAAACAAAGTTATTGGATGTTTCACTCCAAATGTGATGAGATTGTTTGTTGAATTCACCTTGAATTTGAGTATTCCACGTCTCTGAGTAAGATACATACAATATCTAGACAGTTCCAATACACCCCGAATGGTTATGTACACATTCATAACTCAAAATGCATTGAAAAGAAAGTAAAGTATTCAGCTCAAAGGAATAGAGCGGAATTTTTCTGAAATCTACTAGGTGATAACTTAATGTAAAGCTTATTATTTTTCTTATTACATGATTTGCAGTAGTATGCAATCAATTTTATGAGTGTGCTACCAATGTTCGAGAAGATACTTTCAGTAACATTACCTTTTGTACAGAATAGAATGTTAGCGTTTCTAGAACTAATGAAACATATTGGCTGTCCCACCCTAAATTTCTTATGGTAGTATCTTGAATACAGCTTGCTTTTCAGTATTCCATGTCTCCGAGCAAGATACATGCAATATCTATACAGTTCCAACACACCCTGAATAGTCATGCACACTGCTTAGCTCAAAATGCATCGAATTGAAAGTAATCCATTCAGCTCAAAAGAGTGTAGAAATGAATTTTACTGAAAACAGCCAGGTGATAACTTGATGTAAAGCTTATTAATTTTCTTACTATATGATTTAGAATAGTATGCAAACAATTTTATGAGTGTCCTACCAATGGTCGAGAAGTTACTGTCAGTTTCATTACGTTTTCTATTTAATGGAACTTTGATTTTACAGAACTAAAGAAACATAATGGCTGTTCCTCTATAAACATAATGAGATAGTATCTTGAATACAGCTTGCTTTTCAGTATTCCATGTCTCTGAGCAAGATACATGCAATATCTATACAGTTCCAACACACCCTGAATAGTCATGCACACTGCTTAGCTCAAAATGCATAGAATAGAAAGTAATGCATTCAGCTGAAAAGAGTGTAGAACTGAATTTTCCTGAAAACTACTAGGTGATAACCTGATGTAAAGCTTATTATTTTTCTTCCTATATGATTTAGAGTAGTATGCAAACAATTTAATGAGTGTGCTACCAATGCTCGAGATGTTACTGTCAGTTTCATTACGTTTTCTATTTAATGGAACTTTGATTTTACAGAACTAAAGAAACATATTGGTTGTTCCTCTCTAAACATAATGAGATAGTATCTTGAATACAGCTTGCTTTTCAGTATTCCATGTCTCTGAGCAAGATACATGCAATATCTATACAGTTCCAACACACCCTGAATAGTCATGCACACTGCTTAGCTCAAAATGCATAGAATAGAAAGTAATGGATTCAGCTCAAAAGAGTGTAGAAATGAATTTTACTGAAAACAACCAGGTGATCACTTGATGTAAAGCTTATTAATTTTCTTACTATATGATTTAGAATAGTATGCAAACAATTTTATGAGTGTACTACCAATGGTCGAGAAGTTACTGTCAGTTTCATTACGTTTTCTATTTAATGGAACTTAGCAGTCACTGAACTAAAGAAACATAATGGCTGTTCCACTCTAAACTTCATGAGGTAGTATCTTGAATACAGCTTGCTTTTCAGAATTCCATGTCTCTAAGATACATGCAATATCTATACAGTTCCAACACACCCTGAATAGTCATGCACACTGCTTAGCTCAAAATGCATAGAATAGAAAGTAATGCATTCAGCTGAAAAGAGTGTAGAACTGAATTTTCCTGAAAACTACTAGGTGATAACCTGATGTAAAGCTTATTATTTTTCTTCCTATATGATTTAGAGTAGTATGCAAACAATTTAATGAGTGTGCTACCAATGATAGAGAAGTTGCTTTTTGGAAATTCACATTATTTACACAACATTATATTAGCGTTTACAGAACAAAACAAAGTTATTGGATGTTTCACTCCAAATGTGATGAGATTGTTTGTTGAATTCACCTTGAATTTGAGTATTCCACGTCTCTCAGTAAGATACATACAATATCTAGACAGTTCCAATACACCCTGAAAGGTTATGTACACATTCATAACTCAAAATGCATTGAAAAGAAAGTAAAGTATTCAGCTCAAAGAAATAGAGCGGAATTTTTCTGAAATCTACTAGGTGATAACTTAATGTAAAGCTTATTATTTTTCTTATTACATGATTTGCAGTAGTATGCAATCAATTTTATGAGTGTGCTACCAATGTTCGAGAAGATACTTTCAGTAACATTACCTTTTGTACAGAATAGAATGTTAGCGTTTCTAGAACTAATGAAACATATTGGCTGTCCCACCCTAAATTTCTTATGGTAGTATCTTGAATACATCTTGCTTTTCAGTATTCCATGTCTCCGAGCAAGATACATGCAATATCTATACAGTTCCAACACACCCTGAATAGTCATGCACACTGCTTAGCTCAAAATGCAGAGAATAAAAAGTAATGCATTCAGCTCAAAAGAGTGTAGAAATGAATTTTACTGAAAACAACCAGGTGATAACATGATGTAAAGCTTATTAATTTTCTTACTATATGATTTAGAATAGTATGCAAACAATTTTATGAGTGTACTACCAATGGTCGAGAAGTTACTGTCAGTTTCATTACGTTTTCTATTTAATGGAACTTAGCAGTCACTGAACTAAAGAAACATAATGGCTGTTCCACTCTAAACTTCATGAGGTAGTATCTTGAATACAGCTTGCTTTTCAGAATTCCATGTCTCTAAGATACATGCAATATCTATACAGTTCCAACACACCCTGAATAGTCATGCACACTGCTTAGCTCAAAATGAATAGAATAGAAAGTAATGCATTCAGCTCAAAAGAGTGTAGAACTGAATTTTCCTGAAAACTACTAGGTGATAACCTGATGTAAAGCTTATTATTTTTCTTCCTATATGATTTAGAGTAGTATGCAAACAATTTTATGAGTGTGCTACCAATGCTCGAGAAGTTACTGTCAGTTTCATTACGTTTTCTATTTAATAGAACTTTGATTTTACAGAACTAATGAAACATTTTGGCTGTCCCACCCTAAATGTCTTATGGTAGTATCTTGAATACAGCTTGCTTTTCAGTATTCCCTGTCTCTAAGCAAGATACATGCAATATCTATACAGTTCCAACACACCCTGAATAGTCATGCACACTGCTTAGCTGAAAATGCATAGAATAGAAAGTAATCCATTCAGCTCAAAAGAGTGTAGAAATGAATTTTACTGAAAACAGCCAGGTGATAACTTGATGTAAAGCTTATTAATTTTCTTACTATATGATTTAGAATAGTATGCAAACAATTTTATGAGTGTACTACCAATGGTCGAGAAGTTACTGTCAGTTTCATTACGTTTTCTATTTAATGGAACTTAGCAGTCACTGAACTAAAGAGACATAATGGCTGTTCCACTCTAAACTTCATGAGGTAGTATCTTGAATACAGCTTGCTTTTCAGAATTCCATGTCTCTAAGATACATGCAATATCTATACAGTTCCAACACACCCTGAATAGTCATGCACACTGCTTAGCTCAAAATGCATAGAATAGAAAGTAATGCATTCAGCTCAAAAGAGTGTAGAACTGAATTTTCCTGAAAACTACTAGGTGATAACCTGATGTAAAGCTTATTATTTTTCTTCCTATATGATTTAGAGTAGTATGCAAACAATTTTATGAGTGTGCTACCAATGATAGAGAAGTTGCTTTTTGGAAATTCACATTATTTACACAACATTACATTAGCGTTTACAGAACAAAACAAAGTTATTGGATGTTTCACTCCAAATGTGATGAGATTGTTTGTTGAATTCACCTTGAATTTGTGTATTCCACGTCTCTGAGTAAGATACATACAATATCTAGACAGTTCCAATACACCCCGAATGGTTATGTACACATTCATAACTCAAAATGCATTGAAAAGAAAGTAAAGTATTCAGCTCAAAGGAATAGAGCGGAATTTTTCTGAAATCTACTAGGTGATAACTTAATGTAAAGCTTATTATTTTTCTTATTACATGATTTGCAGTAGTATGCAATCAATTTTATGAGTGTGCTACCAATGTTCGAGAAGATACTTTCAGTAACATTACCTTTTGTACAGAATAGAATGTTAGCGTTTCTAGAACTAATGAAACATATTGGCTGTCCCACCCTAAATTTCTTATGGTAGTATCTTGAATACAGCTTGCTTTTCAGTATTCCATGTCTCCGAGCAAGATACATGCAATATCTATACAGTTCCAACACACCCTGAATAGTCATGCACACTGCTTAGCTCAAAATGCATCGAATTGAAAGTAATCCATTCAGCTCAAAAGAGTGTAGAAATGAATTTTACTGAAAACAGCCAGGTGATAACTTGATGTAAAGCTTATTAATTTTCTTACTATATGATTTAGAATAGTATGCAAACAATTTTATGAGTGTCCTACCAGTGGTCGAGAAGTTACTGTCAGTTTCATTACGTTTTCTATTTAATGGAACTTAGCAGTCACTGAACTAAAGAAACATAATGGCTGTTCCACTCTAAACTTCATGAGGTAGTATCTTGAATACAGCTTGCTTTTCAGAATTCCATGTCTCTAAGATACATGCAATATCTATACAGTTCCAACACACCCTGAATAGTCATGCACACTGCTTAGCTCAAAATGCATAGAATAGAAAGTAATGCATTCAGCTCAAAAGAGTGTAGAACTGAATTTTCCTGAAAACTACTAGGTGATAACCTGATGTAAAGCTTATTATTTTTCTTCCTATATGATTTAGAGTAGTATGCAAACAATTTTATGAGTGTGCTACCAATGATAGAGAAGTTGCTTTTTGGAAATTCACATTATTTACACAACATTACATTAGCGTTTACAGAACAAAACAAAGTTATTGGATGTTTCACTCCAAATGTGATGAGATTGTTTGTTGAATTCACCTTGAATTTGTGTATTCCACGTCTCTGAGTAAGATACATACAATATCTAGACAGTTCCAATACACCCCGAATGGTTATGTACACATTCATAACTCAAAATGCATTGAAAAGAAAGTAAAGTATTCAGCTCAAAGGAATAGAGCGGAATTTTTCTGAAATCTACTAGGTGATAACTTAATGTAAAGCTTATTATTTTTCTTATTACATGATTTGCAGTAGTATGCAATCAATTTTATGAGTGTGCTACCAATGTTCGAGAAGATACTTTCAGTAACATTACCTTTTGTACAGAATAGAATGTTAGCGTTTCTAGAACTAATGAAACATATTGGCTGTCCCACCCTAAATTTCTTATGGTAGTATCTTGAATACAGCTTGCTTTTCAGTATTCCATGTCTCCGAGCAAGATACATGCAATATCTATACAGTTCCAACACACCCTGAATAGTCATGCACACTGCTTAGCTCAAAATGCATCGAATTGAAAGTAATCCATTCAGCTCAAAAGAGTGTAGAAATGAATTTTACTGAAAACAGCCAGGTGATAACTTGATGTAAAGCTTATTAATTTTCTTACTATATGATTTAGAATAGTATGCAAACAATTTTATGAGTGTCCTACCAATGGTCGAGAAGTTACTGTCAATTTCATTACGTTTTCTATTTAATGGAACTTTGATTTTACAGAACTAAAGAAACATAATGGCTGTTCCTCTATAAACATAATGAGATAGTATCTTGAATACAGCTTGCTTTTCAGTATTCCATGTCTCTGAGCAAGATACATGCAATATCTATACAGTTCCAATACACCCTGAATAGTCATGCACACTGCTTAGCTCAAAATGAATAGAATAGAAAGTAATGCATTCAGCTCAAAAGAGTGTAGAACTGAATTTTCCTGAAAACTACTTGGTGATAACCTGATGTAAAGCTTATTATTTTTCTTCCTATATGATTTAGAGTAGTATGCAAACAATTTTATGAGTGTGCTACCAATGCTCGAGAAGTTACTGTCAGTTTCATTACGTTTTCTATTTAATGGGACTTTGATTTTACAGAACTAAAGAAACATATTGGTTGTTCCTCTCTAAACATAATGAGATAGTATCTTGAATACAGCTTGCTTTTCAGTATTCCCTGTCTCTAAGCAAGATACATGCAATATCTATACAGTTCCAACACACCCTGAATAGTCATGCACACTGCTTAGCTCAAAATGCATAGAATAGAAAGTAATGCATTCAGCTCAAAAGAGTGTAGAACTGAATTTTCCTGAAAACTACTAGGTGATAACCTGATGTAAAGCTTATTATTTTTCTTCCTATATGATTTAGAGTAGTATGCAAACAATTTTATGAGTGTGCTACCAATGATAGAGAAGTTGCTTTTTGGAAATTCACATTATTTACACAACATTACATTAGCGTTTACAGAACAAAACAAAGTTATTGGATGTTTCACTCCAAATGTGATGAGATTGTTTGTTGAATTCACCTTGAATTTGTGTATTCCACGTCTCTGAGTAAGATACATACAATATCTAGACAGTTCCAATACACCCCGAATGGTTATGTACACATTCATAACTCAAAATGCATTGAAAAGAAAGTAAAGTATTCAGCTCAAAGGAATAGAGCGGAATTTTTCTGAAATCTACTAGGTGATAACTTAATGTAAAGCTTATTATTTTTCTTATTACATGATTTGCAGTAGTATGCAATCAATTTTATGAGTGTGCTACCAATGTTCGAGAAGATACTTTCAGTAACATTACCTTTTGTACAGAATAGAATGTTAGCGTTTCTAGAACTAATGAAACATATTGGCTGTCCCACCCTAAATTTCTTATGGTAGTATCTTGAATACAGCTTGCTTTTCAGTATTCCATGTCTCCGAGCAAGATACATGCAATATCTATACAGTTCCAACACACCCTGAATAGTCATGCACACTGCTTAGCTCAAAATGCATCGAATTGAAAGTAATCCATTCAGCTCAAAAGAGTGTAGAAATGAATTTTACTGAAAACAGCCAGGTGATAACTTGATGTAAAGCTTATTAATTTTCTTACTATATGATTTAGAATAGTATGCAAACAATTTTATGAGTGTCCTACCAATGGTCGAGAAGTTACTGTCAATTTCATTACGTTTTCTATTTAATGGAACTTTGATTTTACAGAACTAAAGAAACATAATGGCTGTTCCTCTATAAACATAATGAGATAGTATCTTGAATACAGCTTGCTTTTCAGTATTCCATGTCTCTGAGCAAGATACATGCAATATCTATACAGTTCCAATACACCCTGAATAGTCATGCACACTGCTTAGCTCAAAATGAATAGAATAGAAAGTAATGCATTCAGCTCAAAAGAGTGTAGAACTGAATTTTCCTGAAAACTACTTGGTGATAACCTGATGTAAAGCTTATTATTTTTCTTCCTATATGATTTAGAGTAGTATGCAAACAATTTTATGAGTGTGCTACCAATGCTCGAGAAGTTACTGTCAGTTTCATTACGTTTTCTATTTAATGGGACTTTGATTTTACAGAACTAAAGAAACATATTGGTTGTTCCTCTCTAAACATAATGAGATAGTATCTTGAATACAGCTTGCTTTTCAGTATTCCCTGTCTCTAAGCAAGATACATGCAATATCTATACAGTTCCAACACACCCTGAATAGTCATGCACACTGCTTAGCTCAAAATGCATCGAATAGAAAGTAATGCATTCAGCTCAAAAGAGTGTAGAACTGAATTTTCCTGAAAACGACAAGGTGATAACTTGATGTAAAGCTTATTAATTTTCTTACTATATGATTTAGAATAGTATGCAAACAATTTTATGAGTGTACTACCAATGGTCGAGAAGTTACTGTCAGTTTCATTACGTTTTCTATTTAATGGAACTTAGCAGTCACTGAACTAAAGAAACATAATGGCTGTTCCACTCTAAACTTCATGAGGTAGTATCTTGAATACAGCTTGCTTTTCAGAATTCCATGTCTCTAAGATACATGCAATATCTATACAGTTCCAACACACCCTGAATAGTCATGCACACTGCTTAGCTCAAAATGCATAGAATAGAAAGTAATGCATTCAGCTCAAAAGAGTGTAGAACTGAATTTTCCTGAAAACTACTAGGTGATAACCTGATGTAAAGCTTATTATTTTTCTTCCTATATGATTTAGAGTAGTATGCAAACAATTTTATGAGTGTGCTACCAATGATAGAGAAGTTGCTTTTTGGAAATTCACATTATTTACACAACATTACATTAGCGTTTACAGAACAAAACAAAGTTATTGGATGTTTCACTCCAAATGTGATGAGATTGTTTGTTGAATTCACCTTGAATTTGTGTATTCCACGTCTCTGAGTAAGATACATACAATATCTAGACAGTTCCAATACACCCCGAATGGTTATGTACACATTCATAACTCAAAATGCATTGAAAAGAAAGTAAAGTATTCAGCTCAAAGGAATAGAGCGGAATTTTTCTGAAATCTACTAGGTGATAACTTAATGTAAAGCTTATTATTTTTCTTATTACATGATTTGCAGTAGTATGCAATCAATTTTATGAGTGTGCTACCAATGTTCGAGAAGATACTTTCAGTAACATTACCTTTTGTACAGAATAGAATGTTAGCGTTTCTAGAACTAATGAAACATATTGGCTGTCCCACCCTAAATTTCTTATGGTAGTATCTTGAATACAGCTTGCTTTTCAGTATTCCATGTCTCCGAGCAAGATACATGCAATATCTATACAGTTCCAACACACCCTGAATAGTCATGCACACTGCTTAGCTCAAAATGCATCGAATTGAAAGTAATCCATTCAGCTCAAAAGAGTGTAGAAATGAATTTTACTGAAAACAGCCAGGTGATAACTTGATGTAAAGCTTATTAATTTTCTTACTATATGATTTAGAATAGTATGCAAACAATTTTATGAGTGTCCTACCAATGGTCGAGAAGTTACTGTCAGTTTCATTACGTTTTCTATTTAATGGAACTTTGATTTTACAGAACTAAAGAAACATAATGGCTGTTCCTCTATAAACATAATGAGATAGTATCTTGAATACAGCTTGCTTTTCAGTATTCCATGTCTCTGAGCAAGATACATGCAATATCTATACAGTTCCAACACACCCTGAATAGTCATGCACACTGCTTAGCTCAAAATGCATAGAATAGAAAGTAATGCATTCAGCTGAAAAGAGTGTAGAACTGAATTTTCCTGAAAACTACTAGGTGATAACCTGATGTAAAGCTTATTATTTTTCTTCCTATATGATTTAGAGTAGTATGCAAACAATTTAATGAGTGTGCTACCAATGCTCGAGATGTTACTGTCAGTTTCATTACGTTTTCTATTTAATGGAACTTTGATTTTACAGAACTAAAGAAACATATTGGTTGTTCCTCTCTAAACATAATGAGATAGTATCTTGAATACAGCTTGCTTTTCAGTATTCCATGTCTCTGAGCAAGATACATGCAATATCTATACAGTTCCAACACACCCTGAATAGTCATGCACACTGCTTAGCTCAAAATGCATAGAATAGAAAGTAATGCATTCAGCTCAAAAGAGTGTAGAAATGAATTTTACTGAAAACAACCAGGTGATAACATGATGTAAAGCTTATTAATTTTCTTACTATATGATTTAGAATAGTATGCAAACAATTTTATGAGTGTACTACCAATGGTCGAGAAGTTACTGTCAGTTTCATTACGTTTTCTATTTAATGGAACTTAGCAGTCACTGAACTAAAGAAACATAATGGCTGTTCCACTCTAAACTTCATGAGGTAGTATCTTGAATACAGCTTGCTTTTCAGAATTCCATGTCTCTAAGATACATGCAATATCTATACAGTTCCAACACACCCTGAATAGTCATGCACACTGCTTAGCTCAAAATGAATAGAATAGAAAGTAATGCATTCAGCTCAAAAGAGTGTAGAACTGAATTTTCCTGAAAACTACTAGGTGATAACCTGATGTAAAGCTTATTATTTTTCTTCCTATATGATTTAGAGTAGTATGCAAACAATTTTATGAGTGTGCTACCAATGCTCGAGAAGTTACTGTCAGTTTCATTACGTTTTCTATTTAATAGAACTTTGATTTTACAGAACTAATGAAACATTTTGGCTGTCCCACCCTAAATGTCTTATGGTAGTATCTTGAATACAGCTTGCTTTTCAGTATTCCCTGTCTCTAAGCAAGATACATGCAATATCTATACAGTTCCAACACACCCTGAATAGTCATGCACACTGCTTAGCTGAAAATGCATAGAATAGAAAGTAATCCATTCAGCTCAAAAGAGTGTAGAAATGAATTTTACTGAAAACAGCCAGGTGATAACTTGATGTAAAGCTTATTAATTTTCTTACTATATGATTTAGAATAGTATGCAAACAATTTTATGAGTGTACTACCAATGGTCGAGAAGTTACTGTCAGTTTCATTACGTTTTCTATTTAATGGAACTTAGCAGTCACTGAACTAAAGAGACATAATGGCTGTTCCACTCTAAACTTCATGAGGTAGTATCTTGAATACAGCTTGCTTTTCAGAATTCCATGTCTCTAAGATACATGCAATATCTATACAGTTCCAACACACCCTGAATAGTCATGCACACTGCTTAGCTCAAAATGCATAGAATAGAAAGTAATGCATTCAGCTCAAAAGAGTGTAGAACTGAATTTTCCTGAAAACTACTAGGTGATAACCTGATGTAAAGCTTATTATTTTTCTTCCTATATGATTTAGAGTAGTATGCAAACAATTTTATGAGTGTGCTACCAATGATAGAGAAGTTGCTTTTTGGAAATTCACATTATTTACACAACATTACATTAGCGTTTACAGAACAAAACAAAGTTATTGGATGTTTCACTCCAAATGTGATGAGATTGTTTGTTGAATTCACCTTGAATTTGTGTATTCCACGTCTCTGAGTAAGATACATACAATATCTAGACAGTTCCAATACACCCCGAATGGTTATGTACACATTCATAACTCAAAATGCATTGAAAAGAAAGTAAAGTATTCAGCTCAAAGGAATAGAGCGGAATTTTTCTGAAATCTACTAGGTGATAACTTAATGTAAAGCTTATTATTTTTCTTATTACATGATTTGCAGTAGTATGCAATCAATTTTATGAGTGTGCTACCAATGTTCGAGAAGATACTTTCAGTAACATTACCTTTTGTACAGAATAGAATGTTAGCGTTTCTAGAACTAATGAAACATATTGGCTGTCCCACCCTAAATTTCTTATGGTAGTATCTTGAATACAGCTTGCTTTTCAGTATTCCATGTCTCCGAGCAAGATACATGCAATATCTATACAGTTCCAACACACCCTGAATAGTCATGCACACTGCTTAGCTCAAAATGCATCGAATTGAAAGTAATCCATTCAGCTCAAAAGAGTGTAGAAATGAATTTTACTGAAAACAGCCAGGTGATAACTTGATGTAAAGCTTATTAATTTTCTTACTATATGATTTAGAATAGTATGCAAACAATTTTATGAGTGTCCTACCAATGGTCGAGAAGTTACTGTCAGTTTCATTACGTTTTCTATTTAATGGAACTTAGCAGTCACTGAACTAAAGAAACATAATGGCTGTTCCACTCTAAACTTCATGAGGTAGTATCTTGAATACAGCTTGCTTTTCAGAATTCCATGTCTCTAAGATACATGCAATATCTATACAGTTCCAACACACCCTGAATAGTCATGCACACTGCTTAGCTCAAAATGAATAGAATAGAAAGTAATGCATTCAGCTCAAAAGAGTGTAGAACTGAATTTTCCTGAAAACTACTAGGTGATAACCTGATGTAAAGCTTATTATTTTTCTTCCTATATGATTTAGAGTAGTATGCAAGCAATTTTATGAGTGTGCTACCAATGCTCGAGAAGTTACTGTCAGTTTCATTACGTTTTCTATTTAATAGAACTTTGATTTTACAGAACTAATGAAACATTTTGGCTGTCCCACCCTAAATGTCTTATGGTAGTATCTTGAATACAGCTTGCTTTTCAGTATTCCCTGTCTCTAAGCAAGATACATGCAATATCTATACAGTTCCAACACACCCTGAATAGTCATGCACACTGCTTAGCTGAAAATGCATAGAATAGAAAGTAATCCATTCAGCTCAAAAGAGTGTAGAAATGAATTTTACTGAAAACAGCCAGGTGATAACTTGATGTAAAGCTTATTAATTTTCTTACTATATGATTTAGAATAGTATGCAAACAATTTTATGAGTGTACTACCAATGGTCGAGAAGTTACTGTCAGTTTCATTACGTTTTCTATTTAATGGAACTTAGCAGTCACTGAACTAAAGAAACATAATGGCTGTTCCACTCTAAACTTCATGAGGTAGTATCTTGAATACAGCTTGCTTTTCAGAATTCCATGTCTCTAAGATACATGCAATATCTATACAGTTCCAACACACCCTGAATAGTCATGCACACTGCTTAGCTCAAAATGCATAGAATAGAAAGTACTGCATTCAGCTCAAAAGAGTGTAGAACTGAATTTTCCTGAAAACTACTAGGTGATAACTTGATGTAATGCTTATTATTTTTCTTACTATATAATTTAGAGTAGTATGCAAACAATTTTATGAGTGTGATACCAATGATAGAGGTTGCTTTTTGGAAGTTCACATTTTTTACACTACATTACATTAGCGTTTTCAGAACTGAACAAACGTATTTAATGTTTCACTGCAAATGTTATGATATGGTTTGTTGAATTCACCTTGAGTTTGAGTATTCCATGGCTCTGATTAGGATATCAATAAAGATCCAACTCACCCTGCGTATTTATGTACACATTCATAACTCAAAACGCATAGAAGGGAACGACATGCATTCAGCTCAATAGAGAGTAGAGTTGAATTTTGCTGAAAACAGCAGAAAGCTAACAATGTGACCGTTATTATTTTGTTTACCATGTGCTCTAGACTAGAGTGCAAACAATTTTATGTGTGTGCTACCAATGATAGAGAAGTTGCTTTTTGGAAATTTACATTATTTACACAACATTACATTAGTGTTTACAGAAGAAAACAAAGTTATTGGATGTTTCACTCCAAATGTGATGAGATTGTTTGTTGAATTCACCTTGAATTTGAGTATTCCACGTCTCTCAGTAAGATACATATAATATCTAGACAGTTCCAATACACCCCGAATGGTGATGTACACATTCATAACTCAAAATGCATTGAAAAGAAAGTAATGTATTCAGCTCAAAGGAATAGAGCGGAATTTTTCTGAAATCTACTAGGTGATAAGTTAATGTAAAGCTTATTATTTTTCTTATTACATGATTTGCAGTAGTATGCAATCAATTTTATGAGTTTGCTAACAATGTTCGAGAAGATACTTTCCGTAACATTACCTTTTGTACAGAATAGAATGTTAGCGTTTCTAGAACTAATGAAACATATTGGCTGTCCCACCCTAAATTTCTTATGGTAGTATCTTGAATACAGCTTGCTTTTCAGTATTCCATGTCTCTGAGCAAGATACATGCAATATCTATACAATTCCAACACACCCTGAATAGTCATGCACACTGCTTAGCTATAAATGCATAGAATAGAAAGTAATGCATTCAGCTCAAAAGAGTGTAGAACTGAATTTTCCTGAAAACTACTAGGTGATAACCTGATGTAAAGCTTATTATTTTTCATCCTATATGATTTAGAGTAGTATGCAAACAATTTTATGAGTGTGCTACCAATGATAGAGAGGTTGCTTTTTGGAAATTCACATTATTTACACAACATTACATTAGCGTTTACAGAACAAAACAAAGTTATTGGATGTTTCACTCCAAATGTGATGAGATTGTTTGTTGAATTCACCTTGAATTTGAGTATTCCACGTCTCTCAGTAAGTTACATACAATCTCTAGACAGTTCCAATACACCCCGAATGGTTATGTACACATTCATAACTCAAAATGCATTGAAAAGAAAGTAATGTATTCAGCTCAAAGGAATAGAGCGGAATTTTTCTGAAATCTACCAGGTGATAACTTAATGTAAAGCTTATTATTTTTCTTATTACATGATTTGCAGTAGTATGCAATCAATTTTATGAGTGTGCTACCAATGTTCGAGAAGATACTTTCAGTAACATTACCTTTTGTACAGAATAGAATGTTAGCGTTTCTAGAACTAATGAAACATATTGGCTGTCCCACCCTAAATTTCTTATGGTAGTATCTTGAATACAGCTTGCTTTTCAGTATTCCATGTCTCTGAGCAAGATACATGCAATATCTATACAGTTCCAACACACCCTGAATAGTCATGCACACTGCTTAGCTCAAAATGCATAGAATAGAAAGTAATGCATTCAGCTCAAAAGAGTGTAGAACTGAATTTTACTGAAAACAACTAGGTGATAACTTGATGTAAAGCTTATTAATTTTCTTACTATATGATTTAGAATAGTATGCAAACAATTTTATGAGTGTACTACCAATGGTCGAGAAGTTACTGTCAGTTTCATTACGTTTTCTATTTAATGGAACTTAGCATTTACTGAACTAAAGAAACATAATGGCCGTTCCAGTCTAAACCATGAGGTAGTATCTTGAATACAGCTTGCTTTTCAGAAATCCACGTCTCTAAGATACATGCAATATCTATACAGTTCCAACACACCCTGAATAGTCATGCACACTGCTTAGCTCAAAATGCATAGAATAGAAAGTAATGCATTCAGCTCAAAACAGTGTAGAACTGAATTTTCCTGAAAACTACTAGATGATAACTTGATGTAAAGCTTATTAGTTTTCTTACTATATGATTTAGAATAGTATGCAAACAATTTTATGTGTACTACCAGTGGTCGAGAAGTTACTGTCAGTTTCATTACGTTTTCTATTTAATGGAACTTAGCAGTCACTGAACTAAAGAAACATAATGGCTGTTCCACTCTAAACTTCATGAGGTAGTATCTTGAATACAGCTTGCTTTTCAGAATTCCATGTCTCTAAGATACATGCAATATCTACACAGTTCCAACACACCCTGAATAGTCATGCACACTGCTTAGCTCAAAATGCATAGAATAGAAAGTAATGCATTCAGCTCAAAAGAGTGTAGAACTGAATTTTCCTGAAAACTACTAGGTGATAACCTGATGTAAAGCTTATTATTTTTCTTCCGATATGATTTAGAGTAGTATGCAAACAATTTTATGAGTGTGCTACCAATGATAGAGAAGTTGCTTTTTGGAAATTCACATTATTTACACAACATTACATTAGTGTTTACAGAACAAAACAAAGTTATTGGATGTTTCACTCCAAATGTGATGAGATTGTTGTTGAATTCACCTTGAATTTGAGTATTCCACGTCTCTCAGTAAGATGCATACAATATCTAGACAGTTCCAATACACCCCGAATGGTTATGTACACATTCATAACTCAAAATACATTGAAAAGAAAGTAATGTATTCAGCTCAAAGGAATAGAGCGGAATTTTTCTGAAATCTACTAGGTGATAACTTAATGTAAAGCTTATTATTTTTCTTATTACATGATTTGCAGTAGTATGCAATCAATTTTATGAGTGTGCTACCAATGTTCGAGAAGATACTTTCAGTAACATTACCTTTTGTACAGAATAGAATGTTAGCGTTTCTAGAACTAATGAAACATATTGGCTGTCCCACCCTAAATTTCTTACGGTAGTATCTTGAATACAGCTTGCTTTTCAGTATTCCATGTCTCTGAGCAAGATACATGCAATATCTATACAGTTCCAACACACCCTGAATAGTCATGCACACTGCTTAGCTCAAAATGCATAGAATAGAAAGTACTGCATTCAGCTCAATAGAGTGTAGAACTGAATTTTCCTGAAAACTACTAGGTGATAACTTGATGTAATGCTTATTATTTTTCTTACTATATAATTTAGAGTAGTATGCAAACAATTTTATGAGTGTGCTACCAATGATAGAGGTTGCTTTTTGGAAGTTCACATTTTTTACACAACATTACATTAGCGTTTTCAGAACTGAACAAACGTATTTAATGTTTCACTCCAAATGTTATGATATGGTTTGTTGAATTCACCTTGAGTTTGAGTATTGCATGGCTCTGATTAGGATATCAATAAAGATCCAACTCACCCTGCGTATTTATGTACACATTCATAACTCAAAACGCATAGAAGGGAACGACATGCATTCAGCTCAATAGAGAGTAGAGTTGAATTTTGCTGAAAACAGCAGAAAGCTACCAATGTGACCCTTATCATTTTGTTTACCATGTGCTCTAGACTAGAGTGCAAACAATTTTTTGTGTGTGCTACCAATGGTCGAGAGGTTACTGTCAGTTTCATTACGTTTTCTATTTAATGGAACTTAGCGTTTACAGAACTATAGAAACATAATGGCTGTTGCACTCTGAACATCATGAGGTAGTATCTTGAATACAGCTTGCTTTTCAGAATTCCATGTCTCTAAGATACATGCAATATCTATACAGTTCCAACACACCCTGAATAGTCATGCACACTGCTTAGCTTAAAATGCATAGAATAGAAAGTAATGCATTCAGCTCAAAAGAGTGTAGAACTGAATTTTTCTGAAAACTACTAGGTGATAACTTAATGTAAAGCTTATTATTTTTCTTACTATATGATTTAGAGTAGTATGCAAACAATTTTATGAGTGTGCTACCAATGATAGAGGTTGGTTTTTGGAAATTCACCTTTTTTACACAACATTACATTAGCGTTTTCTGAACTAAACAAAGCTATTTAATATTTCACTCCAAATGTTATGATATTGTTTGTTGAATTCACCTTGAGTTTGAGTATTCCATGGCTCTGAGTAGGATACATGCAATATCAATACAGATCCAACTCACCCTGAGTAGTTATGTACATATTCATAACTCAAACGCATAGAAGATAACGACATTTATTCAGCTCAATAGAGTGTAGAGATGAATTTTGCTGAAAACAGCAGAAAGCTAACGATGTAACCCTTATTATTTTGCTTACCACGTGCTCTAGATTAGAGTCCAATCAATTTTTTGTGTGTGCTACCAATGGTCGAGAGGTTACTGTCAGTTTCATTACGTTTTCTATTTAATGGAACTTAGCGTTTACAGAACTATAGAAAAATAATTGCTGTTGCACTCTAAGCATCATGAGGTAGTATCTTGAATACAGCTTGCTTTTCAGTATTCCATGTCTCTATGATGCAATATCTATTCAGTTCCAATACACCCTGAATAGTGATGCACACTGTTTAGCTCAAAATGCATAGAATAGAAAGTAATGCATTCAGCTCAAAAGAGTGTAGAACTGAATTTTCCTGAAAACTACTAGGTGATAACTTGATGTAAAGCTTATTATTCTTCTTACTATATGATTTAGAGTAGTATGCAAACAATTTTATGAGTGTACTACCAATGGTCGAGAAGTTACTGTCAGTTCCATTACGTTTTCTATTTAATGGAACTTAGCGTTTAACGAACTAAAGAAACATAATGGCTGTTGCACTCTAAACATCATGAGGTAGTATCTTGAATACAGCTTGCTTTTCAGTATTCCATGTCTCTGAGTAAGTTAGATGCAATATCTATACAGATCCACTTCACACGGAATAGATATGTACACATTCATAACTGAAAACTCATAGAAGGGAACGACATGCATTCAGCTCAATAGAGAGTAGAGTAGAATTTTGCTGAAAACAGCAGAAAGCTAACGATGTGACCCTTATTATTTTGCTTACCATGTGCTCTAGACTAGAGTGCAATCAATTTTTTGTGTGTGCTACCAATGGTCGAGAGGTTACTGTCAGTTTCTTTACCGTTTCTATTTAATGGAACTTAGCGTTTACAGAACTAAAGAAACATATTGGCTGTTCCACTATAAATTTCATGAGGTAGTATCTTGAATTCACCTTGCTTTTGAGTATTCCATGACTCTCAGTAAGATACATACAATATCTATTGAGTTCCACTACACCCCGAATAGTTGTGTACACATTCATAAGTCAAAATGCATTGAATAGAAAGTAATGTATTCAGCTCAAAGGAATAGAGTGGAATTTTTCTGAAATCTACTAGGTGATAACTTAATGTAAATCTTATTATTTTTCTTATTACATGATTTGCAGTAGTATGCAATCAATTTTATGAGTGTGCTTCCAATGGTCGAGAAGATACGTTCAGGAACATTGTGTTTTGTACAGAATGAAACATCAGCGTTTCTAGAAATAAAGAAAAATATAGTCTGTTCCACTGTAAATTTCTTAAGGTAGTAGCTTGCTTTTCAGTATTCCATTCTCTGAGTAAGATACATGCAATATCTATACTATTCCAACACACGCTGAATTGTCATCCACACTGCCTAGCTCAAAATGCATAGAATAGAAAGTAATGCATTCAGCTCAAAAGAGTGTAGAACTGAATTTTACTGAAAACAACTAGGTGATAACTTGATGTAAAGCTTATTATTCTTCTTACTATATGATAAATAGTATGCAAACAATTTTATGAGTGTACTACCAATGGTCGAGAAGTTACTGTCAGCTTCATTACGTTTTCTATTTAATGGAACTTAGCATTTACTGAACTAAAGAAACATAATGGCTGTTCCACTCTAAACTTCATGGGGTAGTATCTTGAATACAGCTGGCTTTTTAGTATTCCATGTCTCTGAATAAGATACATGCAATATGTATACTATTCCAACACACGCTGAATAGTCATCCACACTGCCTAGCTCAAAATGCATAGAATAGAAAGTACTGCATTCAGCTCAAAAGAGTGTAGAACTGAATTTTCCTGAAATCTACTAGGTGATAACTTGATGTAAAGCTTATTATTTTACTTACTATGTGATTTAGAGTAGTATGCAAACAATTTTATGAGTGTGCTACCAATGATCGAGAAGTTATTTTTTGTAAATTCACCTTTTTTACACAACAGTACTTTAGCGTTTACAGAACTAAACAAAGGTATTGGATGTTTCACTCCATATGTTATGAGATTTTTTGTTGAATTCACCCTGAGTTTGAGTATTCTATGTCTCTGAGTAGGATACATGCAATATCAATACAGATCCACCTCACCCTGAATAGATATGTACACATTCATAACTCAAAACGCATAGAAGGGAACGACATGCATTCAGCTCAATAGAGTGTAGAGTTGAATTTTGCTGAAAACAGCTGAAAGCTAACGATGTGACCCTTATTATTTTGCTTACCATGTGCACTAGACTAGAGTGCAAACAATTTTTTGTGTGTGCTACCAATGGTCGAGAGGTTACTGTCACTTTCATTACGTTTTCTATTTAATGGAACTTAGGGTTAACAGAACTAAAGAAACATATTGGCAGTTCCACTCTAAATTTCATGAGGTAGTATCTTGAATTTATCTTGTTTTTGTGTATTCCAATTCTCTCAGTAAGATACATACAATATCTATACTGTTCCACCACACCCTGAATAGTTATGTACCCATTCTTAACTCAAAATGCATTGAATAGAAAGTAATGGATTCAGCTCAATAGTTTAGAGCAGTATTTTCCTGAAATCTACTTGGTGATAACTTCATGTAAAGCTTATGATTTTTCTTATTACATGATTTGGAGTAGTATGCAATCAATTTTATGAGTGTGCGACCAATGGTCGAGAAGATACTTTCAGTAACATTACCTTTTGTACGGAATGTTAGTGTTTCCAGAACTAAAGAAACATATTGGTTGTTCCACTCTAAATTTCTTGAGGTAGTATCTTGAATACACCTTGCTTTTGAGTATTCCATGTCTCTGAGTAAGATACATACAATATCTATACTTCCACCACACAGTAAGTAATGTATTCTGCTCAATTGAGTGTAGTGTTGTATTTTCCTGAAAACTACTAGGTGATAACTTGATATAACGCTGATTATTTTACTTACTATAAGATTTAGAGTAGTACGCAAACAATTGTATGTGCTACGAGTGAACGACAAATTAACCATATAACATATAACCATATAACAATCACAGCACAGAAACAGGCCATCTTGGCCCTCCTAGTCCGTGCCGAACCCTTAATCTCAGCTAGTCGCACTTACCCGCACTCAGCCCATAACCCTCCACTCCTTTCCTGTCCATATACCTATCCAATTTTACCTTTATGACACAACTGAACTGGCCTCTACTACTTCTACAGGAAGCTCATTCCACACAGCTATCACTCTTTGAATAAAGAAATACCCACTCGTGTTTCCCTTAAACTTCTGCCCCCTAACTCTGAAATCATGTCCTCTAGTTTGAATCTCCCCTACTCTCAATGGAAACAGCCTGTTCACGTCAACTCTATCTATCCCTCTCAAAATTTTAAATACCTCGATCAAATCCCCCCTCAACCTTCTACGCTCCAATGAATAGAGACCTAACTTGTTCAACCTTTCTCTATAACTTAATTGCTGAAACCCAGGTAAGATCGTAGTAAATCGTCTCTGCACTCTCTCTAATTTATTGATATCTTTCCTATAATTCGGTGACAAGAACTGCACACAATATTCCAAATTTGGCCTTACCAATGCCTTGTACAACTTTAGCATTACATCCCAACTTCTGTACTCAACGCTTTGATTTATAAAGGCCATCGTTCCAAAAGCCCTCTTCACCACCCTATCTACATGAGACTCCACTTTCAGGGAACTATGCACAGTTATTCCTAGATCTCTCTGTTCCTCTGCATTCCTCAATGCCCTACCTTTTACTCTGTATATTGTATTTGGATTATTCCTGCCAAAATGTAGAACCTCACACTTCTCAGCATTAAAGTCCATCTGCCAACGTTCAGCCCATTCTTCTAACCGGCATAAATCTCCCTGCAAGCTTTGAAAATCCACCTCATTATCCACAACACCTCCTACCTTAGAATCATCGGCATACTTACTAATCCAATTTACCACCCCATCATCCCGATCATTTATGTATATTACAAACAACATTGGGCCCAAAAAAGATCCCTGAGGCACCCCGCTAGTCACCGGCCTCCATCCCGATAAACAATTATCCACCACTACTCTGTGGCATCTCCCATCTAGCCACTGTTGAATCCATTTTCTTACTCCAGCATTAATACCTAACGACTGAACCTTCTTAACTAACCTTCCATTTGGAACTTTGTCAAAGGCTTTGCTGAAGTCCATATAGACTACATCCACTGCCTTACTTTCAGTAACATTATCTTTTGTACAGAATGAAACATCAGCGTTTAAAGAACTAAAGAAATAAATTGTCTGTTCCACTCTAAATTTCATGAGGTAGTATCTTGAATTCACATTGCATTTCTGTATTCTATGTCTTCCAGTAAGATACATACAATATCTATACAGTTCCAACACACCCTGAGTAGTTATGTACACATGCTTAACTCAAAATGCATTGAATAGAAAGTAATGCATTCAGATCAATAGTTTAGAGCGGAATTTCCCTGAAAACTACTAGTTGACAACTTGATATAACGCTTATTATTTTACTTACTATAAGATTTAGAGTTGTACGCAAACAATTGTATGTGCTACGAATGAACGACAAATTACTTTCAGTAACATTATCTTGTGTACAGAATGAAACATCAGCATTTAAAGAACTAAATGAATAAATTGTCTGTTCCACTCTAAATGTCATGAGGTAGTATCTTGAATTCACATTGCATTTCTGTATTCTATGTCTCCCAGAAAGACACATACAATATCTATACAGTTCCAATACATCCTGAATAGGTATGTACACATGCTTAACTCAAAATGCATTGAATAGAAAGTAATGCATTCAGCTCAATAGTTTAGAGCGGAATTTCCCTGAAAACTACAAGGTGATAACTTACTGTAAAGCTTATTATTTTTCTTATTACATGATTTGCAGCAGTATGCAATCAATTTTATGAGTGTTCTACCAATGGTTGAGAAGTTACTTTCAGTAACATTATCTTTTGTACAGAATGAAACTTCATCGTTTCTAGAACTAAAGATAACATATTGTCTGTTCCACTGTAAATTTCTTAAGGTAGTATCTTGAATACAGCTTGCTTTTCAGTATTCCATGTCTCCGAGTAAGATACATGCAATAGCTATACAGTTCCAACACACCCTGAATAGTCATGCACACTGCTTAGCTCAAAATGCATCGAATAGAAAGTAAAGCATACAGCTCAAAAGAGTGTAGAGCTGAATTTTCCTGAAAACTACTAGGTGATAATTTGATGTAAACATTATTTTTCTTACTGTATGATTTAGAGTAGTAAGCAAACAATTTTATGAGTGTGCCCAATGATCGAGAAGTTACTTTTTGTAAATTCACCTTTTTTACACAACAGTACCTTAGCGTTTACAGAACTAAACAAAGCTATTGGAAGTTTCACTCCAAATGTTATGTGATTGTTTGTTGAATTCACTTTGAGTTTGAGTATTCCATGGCTCTGAGCAGGATACATGCAATATAAAAACAGATCGAACTCACTCTGAGTAGTTATGTACACATTCATAACTCAAAACGCATTGAAGAGAACGACATGCATTCAGCTCAATAGAGAGTAGAGTTGAATTTTGCTGAAAACAGCAGAAAGCTAACGATGTAACCCTTATTATTTTGCTTACCATGTGATCTAGACTAGAGTGCAATCAATTTTTTGTTTGTGCTACCAATGGTCGAGAAGTTACTGTCAGTTTCATTACGTTTTCTATTTAATGGAACTTAGCGTTTAAAGAACTAAAGAAACATATTGTCTGTTCCACTCTAAATTTCATGAGGTAGTATCTTGAATTTATCTTGCTTTTGAGTATTCCATTTCTCTCAGTAAGATACATACAATATCTATGCAGTTCCACCACACCCTGAATAGTTATGTACCCATTCTTAACTCAAAATGCATTGAATAGAAAGTAATGCATTCAGCTGAATAGTTTCGAGCGGAATTTTCCTGAAAACTAGTAGGTGATAACTTGATATAACGCTTATAATTTTACTTACTATAAGATTTAGAGTAGTACGCAAACAATTGTATGTGCTACGAATGAACGACAAATTACTTTCACTAACATTATCTTTTGTACAGAATGAAACATCAGCGTTTAAAGAACTAAAGAAATAAATTGTCTGTTCCACTCTAAATTTCATGAGGTAGTATCTTGAATTCACATTGCATTTCTGTATTGTATGTCTCCCAGTAAGATACATACAATATCTATACAGTTCCAACACACGCTGAGTAGTAATGTACACATGATTAACTCAAAATGCATTGAATTGAAAGTAATGCATTCAGATCAATAGTTTAGAGCGGAATTTCCCTCAAAACTACTAGTTGACAACTTGATATAACGCTTATTATTTTACTTACTATAAGATTTAGAGTTGTACGCAAACAATTGTATGTGCTACGAATGAACGACAAATTACTTTCAGTAACATTATCTTGTGTACAGAATGAAACATCAGCATTTAAAGAACTAAATGAATAAATTGTCTATTCCACTCTAAATTTCATGAGGTAGTATCTTGAATTCACATTGCATTTCTGTATTCTATGTCTCCCAGAAAGATACACACAATATCTATACAGTTCCAATACATCCTGAATAGGTATGTACACATGCTTAACTCAAAATGCATTGATTAGAAAGTAATGCATTCAGCTCAATAATTTAGAGCGGAATTTCCCTGAAAACTACAAGGTGATAACTTACTGTAAAGCTTATTATTTTTCTTATTACATGATTTGCAGCAGTATGCAATCAATTTTATGAGTGTTCTACCAATGGTCGAGAAGTTTCTTTCAGTAACATTATCTTTTGTACAGAATGAAACTTCATCGTTTCTAGAAGTAAAGATAACATATTGTCTGTTCCACTGTAAATTTCTTAAGGCAGTATCTTGAATACAGCTTGCTTTTCAGTATTCCATGTCTCCGAGTAAGATACATGCAATAGCTATACAGTTCCAACACACCCTGAATAGTCATGCACACTGCTTAGCTCAAAATGCATCGAATAGAAAGTAAAGCATACAGCTCAAAAGAGTGTAGAGCTGAATTTTCCTGAAAACTACTAGGTGATAATTTGATGTAAACATTATTTTTCTTACTGTATGATTTAGAGTAGTAAGCAAACAATTTTATGAGTGTGCCCAATGATCGAGAAGTTACTTTTTTACACAACAGTACCTTAGCGTTTACAGAACTAAACAAAGCTATTGGAAGTTTCACTCCAAATGTTATGTGATTGTTTGTTGAATTCACTTTGAGTTTGAGTATTCCATGGCTCTGAGCAGGATACATACAATATCAATACAGATCGAACTCACCCTGAGTAGTTATGTACACATTCATAACCCAAAACGCATAGAAGAGAACGACATGCTTTCAGCTCAATAGAGGGTAGAGTTGATTTTTGCTGAAATCTACTGGGTGATAACTTGATGGAAATCTTATTATTTTACTCACCATATAATTTAGGGCAGTATGTAACCAATTTTATGAGTATGCTACCAATATTCAAGAAGTACTTTGAGTAACTTCACCTTCATTACACAATGGAACATTAGCGTTTACAGAACTAAACAAAGATATTGGCTGTTGCACTCTAATTGTTATGAGGTAGATTCCTGAATTCAGCATGCATTTGAGTATTCCAGTCCTCTGAGTAGGATAGACGCAATATCTCTACAGTTCCACATCACCCAGAGTAGTAATTGGAGACATGCATAAAATAAAATGCATAGAATAGAAATTTATGCATTCAGCTCAATAGGGTGTAGAGTTGAATTTTGCTGAAAACTGCTATCTGCTAACTTGATGTAAAACATTATTTTGCTTGCCATAAGAGTTAGACTAGTATGCAACCAGGTTTATGTGTGTGCTACCAATGTTCGAGAAGTTACTTCTACTAACTTCACCTTTTGTACAGAATGGACAATTAGCGTTTACATAACTAAACAAAGGTAGTGGCTGTTTCACTCTAAATGATAAGAGGTTGTTGCTTGAATTCAGCTTGCGTTTGAGTGTTCCATGGCTCTGAGTAGGATACATGCAATATCTATACAGTTCCACCTCACCCTGAGTAGTTATGTACAGAGCCATAACTCAGAACGCATAGAATAGAAAGAAACGCATTCAGCTCAATAGAGTGTAGAGTTGAATTTTGCTTTAAACTGTTATATTCTAACTTGATTTCAACCTTATTATTTTGCTTTGCATATCATTTAGAATAGTGTGCAACCAGGTTTAAGTGTGTGCTACCAATGTTCGAGAAGTTACTTTTATTAACATCACCTTTTGTACAGAATGGAATATTACAGTTTCCTGAACTAAACAATGATATTGGCTGTTCCACTCTAAATGCTATAAGGTACTTCCCTAAATTCTCCTTGCATTTGAGCATTCCATTACTCTGAGTAGGATACATGCAATATTTATACAGTTCCACGTCACCCTGAGCAGATATGTACAGATCCCTTACACAAAACGCATAGAATAGAAGGAAACACATTCAGCTCAATAGAGTGCAGAGTTGAATTTTGCTGAAAACAGCTATCTGCTAACTTGATGTAAAACATTATTTTGCTTACCATAAGCGTTAGACTAGTATGCAACCAGATTTATGTGTGTGCTACCAATGTTCGAGAAGTTACATTTAGTAACTTCACCTTTTGACAGAATGGAAAATTAGTGTTTACAGAACTAAACAATGGTAGTGGCTGTTTCACTCTAAATGATAAGAGGTTGTTTCTTGAATTCAGCTTGCGTTTGAGTGTTCCATGGCTCTGAGTAGGATACATGCAATATCTCTATAGTTCCACCTCACCCTGAGATGTTATGTACCGATACATAACTCAAAACGCATAAAATAGAAAGAAACGCATTCAGCTGAATAGAGTGAGGAGTTGAATTTTCCTGAAAACTACTAGTTGATAACTTGAAGTAAAGCCTATTATTTTACTTACCATATGATTTCGAGTAGTATGCAACCAAGTTTATGAGTGTGCTTCCAATGATCGAGAAGTTACTATCAGTAACATTACCTTTTGTACACAATGGAACATTAGCATTCAGAGAACTGAACAATGATATTGGCTGCTCCACTCTAAATGTTACAACGTAGTTTCTTGAATTCTCCTTGCATTTGAGTATTCCATGGCTCTGAGCAGGATACATGCAATATCTCTACAGTTCCACGTCGCCCAGAGTAGTAATGTACATACGCTTAAATCAAAATGCATAGAACAGAAATTAGTGCATTCAGCTCAATAGAGTGAGAGTTGAATTTTGCTGAAAACTGCTATCTGCTAACTTGATGTAAAACATTATTTTGCTTACCATAAGCGTTAGACTAGTATGCAACCAGATTTATGTGTGTGCTACCAATGTTCAAGAAGTTACTTTTATTAACATCACCTTTTGTACAGAATGGAATATTAGAGTTTAAAGAACTAAACAATGGTAGTGGCTGTTTCACTCTAAATGATGAGAGGTTGTTTCTTGAATTCAGCTTGCGTTTGAGTGTTCCATGCTCTGAGTAGGATACATGCAATATCTCTATAGTTCCACCTCACCCTGAGTTGATATGTACCGATACATAACTCAAAACGCATAAAATAGAAAGAAACGCATTCAGCTGAATAGAGTGAGGAGTTGAATTTTCCTGAAAACTACTAGGTGATAACTTGAAGTAAAGCCTATTATTTTACTTACCATATGATTTCGAGTAGTATGCAACCAAGTTTATGAGTGTGCTTCCAATGATCGAGAAGTTACTATCAGTAACATTACCTTTTGTACACAATGGAACATTAGCATTCAGAGAACTGAACAATGATATTGGCTGCTCCACTCTAAATGTTACAACGTAGTTTCTTGAATTCTCCTTGCATTTGAGTATTCCATGGCTCTGAGTAGCATACATGCAATATCTATGCAGTTCTACCTCACCCCGAGTAGGTATGTACACATCCATAACTCAAAATGCATAGTAATGCAATCAGCGCGATAGAGTGTAGAGTTGATTTTTGCAGAAATCTACTAGGTGATAACTTGATGGAAATCTTATTATTTTACTTACCATATAATTTAGAGCAGAACGTAACCAATTTTATGGGTGTGCTACCAATGTTCGAGAAGTACTTTCAGTAACTTCACCATTATTGAACAATGGAACATTATCGTTTACAGAACTCAACAAAGATATTGGTGGTTACACTCTAATTGTTATGAGTTAGATTCCTGAATTCAGCTTGCCTTTGAGTATTCCAATGCTCTGAGCAGGATACATGCAATATCTCTACAGTTCCACGTCGCCCAGAGTAGTAATGTACACATGCTTAAATCAAAATAAATAGAATAGAAATTAATGCATTCAGCTCAATAGAGTGTAGAGTTGAATTTTGCTGAAAACCGCTATCTGCTAACTTGATGTAAAACATTATTTTGCTTACCATAAGAGTTAGACCAGTATGCTACCGGGTTTATGTGTGTGCTTCCGATGATCGAGAAGTTACTTTCAGTAACATTACCTTTTGTACACATGGAACATTAGCATTTACAGAACTAAACAATGATATTGGCTGTTCCACTCTAAATGTTATGGTACGTCCCTGAATTCTCCTTGCATTTGAGTATTCCATGGGTCTGAGTAGGATACTTTCGATATCTATACAGTTCAACCTCACCCTGTACAGTTCCATTGTTCAGAACGCATAGAATAGAAAGAAACGCATTCAGCTGAATAGAGTGTAGAGTTGAATTTTGCTTTAAACTGTTATATTCTAACTTGATTTCAACCTTATTATTTTGCTTTGCATATCATTTAGAATAGTGTGCAACCAGGTTTAAGTGTGTGCTACCAATGTTCGAGAAGTTACTTTTACTAACTTCACCTTTTGTACAGAATGGACAATTAGCGTTTACATAACTAAACAAAGGTAGTGGCTGTTTCACTCTAAATGATAAGAGGTTGTTGCTTGAATTCAGCTTGCGTTTGAGTGTTCCATGGCTCTGAGTAGGATACATGCAATATCTATACAGTTCCACCTCACCCTGAGTAGTTATGTACAGAGCCATAACTCAGAACGCATAGAATAGAAAGAAACGCATTCAGCTCAATAGAGTGTAGAGTTGAATTTTGCTTTAAACTGTTATATTCTAACTTGATTTCAACCTTATTATTTTGCTTTGCATATCATTTAGAATAGTGTGCAACCAGGTTTAAGTGTGTGCTACCAATGTTCGAGAAGTTACTTTTAATAACATCACCTTTTGTACAGAATGGAATATTAGAGTTTCCTGAACTAAACAATGATATTGGCTGTTCCACTCTAAATGCTATAAGGTACTTCCCTAAATTCTCCTTGCATTTGAGCATTCCATTACTCTGAGTAGGATACATGCAATATTTATACAGTTCCACGTCACGCTGAGCAGATATGTACAGATCCCTTACTCAAAACGCATAGAATAGATGGAAACACATTCAGCTCAATAGAGTGCAGAGTTGAATTTTGCTGAAAACTGCTATCTGCTAACTTGATGTAAAACATTATTTTGCTTAACATAAGCGTTAGACTAGTATGCAACCAGATTTATGTGTGTGCTACCAATGTTCGAGAAGTTACTTTTATTAACATCACCTTTTGTACAGAATGGAATTTTAGAGTTTAAAGAACTAAACAATGGTAGTGGCTGTTTCACTCTAAATGATAAGAGGTTGTTTCTTGAATTCAGCTTGCGTTTGAGTGTTCCATGCTCTGAGTAGGATACATGCAATATCTCTATAGTTCCACCTCACCCTGATTTGATATGTACCGATACATAACTCAAAACGCATAAAATAGAAAGAAACGCATTCAGCTGAATAGAGTGAGGAGTTGAATTTTCCTGAAAACTACTAGGTGATAACATGAAGTAAAGCCTATTATTTTACTTACCATATGATTTCGAGTAGTATGCAACCAAGTTTATGAGTGTGCTTCCAATGATCGAGAAGTTACTATCAGTAACATTACCTTTTGTACACAATGGAACATTAGCATTCAGAGAACTGAACAATGATATTGGCTGCTCCACTCTAAATGTTACAACGTAGTTTCTTGAATTCTCCTTGCATTTGAGTATTCCATGGCTCTGAGTAGCATACATGCAATATCTATGCAGTTCTACCTCACCCCGAGTAGGTATGTACACATCCATAACTCAAAATGCATAGTATGGAAAGTAATGCAATCAGCGCGATAGAGTGTAGAGTTGATTTTTGCAGAAATCTACTAGGTGATAACTTGATGGAAATCTTATTATTTTACTTACCATATAATTTAGAGCAGAACGTAACCAATTTTATGGGTGTGCTACCAATGTTCGAGAAGTACTTTCAGTAACTTCACCATTATTGAACAATGGAACATTATCGTTTACAGAACTCAACAAAGATATTGGTGGTTACACTCTAATTGTTATGAGTTAGATTCCTGAATTCAGCTTGCCTTTGAGTATTCCAATGCTCTGAGCAGGATACATGCAATATCTCTACAGTTCCACGTCGCCCAGAGTAGTAATGTACACATGCTTAAATCAAAATAAATAGAATAGAAATTAATGCATTCAGCTCAATAGAGTGTAGAGTTGAATTTTGCTGAAAACCGCTATCTGCTAACTTGATGTAAAACATTATTTTGCTTACCATAAGAGTTAGACCAGTATGCTACCGGGTTTATGTGTGTGCTTCCGATGATCGAGAAGTTACTTTCAGTAACATTACCTTTTGTACAGAATGGAATATTAGAGTTTCCTGAACTAAACAATGATATTGGCTGTTCCACTCTAAATGTTATAAGGTACTTCCCTAAATTCTCCTTGCATTTGAGCATTCCATTACTCTGAGTAGGATACATGCAATATTTATACAGTTCCATGTCACCTTGAGCAGATATGTACAGATCCCTTACTCAAAACGCATAGAATAGAAGGAAACACATTCAGCTCAATAGAGTGCAGAGTTGAATTTTGCTGAAAACTGCTATCTGCTAACTTGATGTAAAACATTATTTTGCTTACCATAAGCGTTAGACTAGTATGCAACCAGACTTATGTGTGTGCTACCAATGTTCGAGAAGTTACATTTAGTAACTTCACCTTTTGTACAGAATGGAAAATTAGTGTTTACAGAACTAAACAATGGTAGTGGCTGTTTCACTCTAAATGATAAGAGGTTTTTTCTTGAATTCAGCTTGCGTTTGAGTGTTCCATGGCTCTGAGTAGGATACATGCAATATCTCTATAGTTCCACCTCACCCTGAGATGTTATGTACCGATACATAACTCAAAACGCATAAAATAGTAAGAAACGCATTTAGCTGAATAGAGTGAGGAGTTGAATTTTCCTGAAAACTATTAGGTGATAACTTGAAGTAAAGCCTATTATTTTACTTACCATATGATTTCGAGTAGTATGCAACCAAGTTTATGAGTGTGCTTCCAATGATCGAGAAGTTACTATCAGTAACATTACCTTTTGTACACAATGGAACATTAGCATTCAGAGAACTGAACAATGATATTGGCTGCTCCACTCTAAATGTTACAACGTAGTTTCTTGAATTCTCCTTGCATTTGAGTATTCCATGGCTCTGAGTAGCATACATGCAATATCTATGCAGTTCTACCTCACCCCGAGTAGGTATGTACACATCCATAACTCAAAATGCATAGTATGGAAAGTAATGCAATCAGTGCGATAGAGTGTAGAGTTGATTTTTGCAGAAATCTACTAGGTGATAACTTGATGGAAATCTTATTATTTTACTTACCATATAATTTAGAGCAGAACGTAACCAATTTTATGGGTCTGCTACCAATGTTCGAGAAGTACTTTCAGTAACTTCACCATTATTGAACAATGGAACATTATCGTTTACAGAACTCAACAAAGATATTGGTGGTTACACTCTAATTGTTATGAGTTAGATTCCTGAATTCAGCTTGCCTTTGAGTATTCCAATGCTCTGAGCAGGATACATGCAATATCTCTACAGTTCCACGTCGCCCAGAGTAGTAATGTACACATGCTTAAATCAAAATAAATAGAATAGAAATTAATGCATTCAGCTCAATAGAGTGTAGAGTTGAATTTTGCTGAAAACCGCTATCTGCTAACTTGATGTAAAACATTATTTTGCTTACCATAAGAGTTAGACCAGTATGCTACCGGGTTTATGTGTGTGCTTCCGATGATCGAGAAGTTACTTTCAGTAACATTACCTTTTGTACACAATGGAACATTAGCATTTACAGAACTAAACAATGATATTGGCTGTTCCACTCTAAATGTTATAGTACGTCCCTGAATTCTCCTTGCATTTGAGTATTCCATGGGTCTGAGTAGGATACTTTCGATATCTATACAGTTCAACCTCACCCTGAGTAGATATGTACAGTTCCATTGTTCAGAACGCATAGAATAGAAAGAAACGCATTCAGCTCAATAGAGTGTAGAGTTGAATTTTGCTTTAAACTGTTATATTCTAACTTGATTTCAACCTTATTATTTTGCTTTGCATATCATTTAGAATAGTGTGCAACCAGGTTTAAGTGTGTGCTACCAATGTTCGAGAAGTTACTTTTATTAACATCACCTTTTGTACGGAATGGAATATTAGAGTTTCCTGAACTAAACAATGATATTGGCTGTTCCACTCTAAATGTTATAAGGTACTTCCCTAAATTCTCCTTGCATTTGAGCATTCCATTACTCTGAGTAGGATACATGCAATATTTATACAGTTCCACGTCACCCTGAGCAGATATGTACAGATCCCTTACTCAAAACGCATAGAATAGAAGGAAACACATTCAGCTCAATAGAGTGCAGAGTTGAATTTTGCTGAAAACTGCTATCTGCTAACTTGATGTAAAACATTATTTTGCTTACCATAAGCGTTAGACTAGTATGCAACCAGATTTATGTGTGTGCTACCAATGTTCGAGAAGTTACTTTTATTAACATCACCTTTTGTACAGAATGGAATTTTAGAGTTTAAAGAACTAAACAATGGTAGTGGCTGTTTCACTCTAAATGATAAGAGGTTGTTTCTTGAATTCAGCTTGCATTTGAGTGTTCCATGCTCTGAGTAGGATACATGCAATATCTCTATAGTTCCACCTCACCCTGAGTTGATATGTACCGATACATAACTCAAAACGCATAAAATAGAAAGAAACGCATTCAGCTGTATAGAGTGAGGAGTTGAATTTTCCTGAAAACTACTAGGTGATAACATGAAGTAAAGCCTATTATTTTACTTACCATATGATTTCGAGTAGTATGCAACCAAGTTTATGAGTGTGCTTCCAATGATCGAGAAGTTACTATCAGTAACATTACCTTTTGTACACAATGGAACATTAGCATTCAGAGAACTGAACAATGATATTGGCTGCTCCACTCTAAATGTTACAACGTAGTTTCTTGAATTCTCCTTGCATTTGAGTATTCCATGGCTCTGAGTAGCATACATGCAATATCTATGCAGTTCTACCTCACCCCGAGTAGGTATGTACACATCCATAACTCAAAATGCATAGTAATGCAATCAGCGCGATAGAGTGTAGAGTTGATTTTTGCAGAAATCTACTAGGTGATAACTTGATGGAAATCTTATTATTTTACTTACCATATAATTTAGAGCAGAACGTAACCAATTTTATGGGTGTGCTACCAATGTTCGAGAAGTACTTTCAGTAACTTCACCATTATTGAACAATGGAACATTATCGTTTACAGAACTCAACAAAGATATTGGTGGTTTGACTCTAATTGTTATGAGTTAGATTCCTGAATTCAGCTTGCCTTTGAGTATTCCAATGCTCTGAGCAGGATACATGCAATATCTCTACAGTTCCACGTCGCCCAGAGTAGTAATGTACACATGCTTAAATCAAAATAAATAGAATAGAAATTAATGCATTCAGCTCAATAGAGTGTAGAGTTGAATTTTGCTGAAAACCGCTATCTGCTAACTTGATGTAAAACATTATTTTGCTTACCATAAGAGTTAGACCAGTATGCTACCGGGTTTATGTGTGTGCTTCCGATGATCGAGAAGTTACTTTCAGTAACATTACCTTTTGTACACAATGGAACATTAGCATTTACAGAACTAAACAATGATATTGGCTGTTCCACTCTAAATGTTATGGTACGTCCCTGAATTCTCCTTGCATTTGAGTATTCCATGGGTCTGAGTAGGATACTTTCGATATCTATACAGTTCAACCTCACCCTGAGTAGGTATGTACAGTTCCATTGTTCAGAACGCATAGAATAGAAAGAAACGCATTCAGCTGAATAGAGTGTAGAGTTGAATTTTGCTTTAAACTGTTATATTCTAACTTGATTTTAACCTTATTATTTTGCTTTGCATATCATTTAGAATAGTGTGCAACCAGGTTTATGTGTGTGCTACCAATGTTCGAGAAGTTACTTTTAGTAACTTCACCTTTTGTACAGAATTGAAAATTTGCGTTTACAGAACTAAACAAAGGTAGTGGTAGTTTCACTCTAAATGATCAGAGGTTGTTTCTTGAATTCAGCTTGTGTTTGAGTGTTCCATGGCTCTGAGTAGGATGCATGCAATATCTATGCAGTTCTAACTCACACTGAGTAGTTATGTGCACATCCATAACTCAAAATGCATAGTATGGAAAGTAATGCTTTCAGCTCAATAGAGGGTAGAGTTGATTTTTGCTGAAATCTACTAGGTGATAACTTGATGGAAATCTTATTATTTTACTCACCATATAATTTAGAGCAGTATGTAACCAATTTTATGAGTATGCTACCAATATTCAAGAAGTACTTTGAGTAACTTCACCTTCATTACACAATGGAACATTAGCGTTTACAGAACTAAACAAAGATATTGGCTGTTGCACTCTAATTGTTATGAGGTAGATTCCTGAATTCAGCATGCATTTGAGTATTCCAGTCCTCTGAGTAGGATAGACGCAATATCTCTACAGTACCACGTCACACAGAGTAGTAATTGGAGACATGCATAAAATAAAATGCATAGAATAGAAATTTATACATTCAGCTCAATAGGGTGTAGAGTTGAATTTTGCTGAAAACTGCTATCTGCTAACTTGATGTAAAACATTATTTTGCTTGCCATAAGAGTTAGACTAGTATGCAACCAGGTTTATGTGTGTGCTACCAATGTTCGAGAAGTTACTTTTACTAACTTCACCTTTTGTACAGAATGGACAATTAGCGTTTACATAACTAAACAAAGGTAGTGGCTGTTTCACTCTAAATGATAAGAGGTTGTTGCTTGAATTCAGCTTGCGTTTGAGTGTTCCATGGCTCTGAGTAGGATACATGCAATATCTATACAGTTCCACCTCACCCTGAGTAGTTATGTACAGAGCCATAACTCAGAACGCATAGAATAGAAAGAAACGCATTCAGCTGAATAGAGTGTAGAGTTGAATTTTGCTTTAAACTGTTATATTCTAACTTGATTTCAACCTTATTATTTTGCTTTGCATATCATTTAGAATAGTGTGCAACCAGGTTTAAGTGTGTGCTACCAATGTTCGAGAAGTTACTTTTATTAACATCACCTTTTGTACAGAATGGAATATTAGAGTTTCCTGATCTAAACAATGATATTGGCTGTTCCACTCTGAATGCTATAAGGTACTTCCCTAAATTCTCCTTGCATTTGAGCATTCCATTACTCTGAGTAGGATACATGCAATATTTATACAGTTCCACGTCACCCTGAGCAGATATGTACAGATCCCTTACTCAAAACGCATAGAATAGAAGGAAACACATTCAGCTCAATAGAGTGCAGAGTTGAATTTTGCTGAAAACTGCTATCTGCTAACTTGATGTAAAACATTATTTTGCTTACCATAAGCGTTAGACTAGTATGCAACCAGATTTATGTGTGTGCTACCAATGTTCGAGAAGTTACATTTAGTAACTTCACCTTTTGACAGAATGGAAAATTAGTGTTTACAGAACTAAACAATGGTAGTGGCTGTTTCACTCTAAATGACAAGAGGTTGTTTCTTGAATTCAGCTTGCGTTTGAGTGTTCCATGCTCTGAGTAGGATACATGCAATATCTCTATAGTTCCACCTCACCCTGAGTTGATATGTACCGATACATAACTCAAAACGCATAAAATAGAAAGAAACGCATTCAGCTGAATAGAGTGAGGAGTTGAATTTTCCTGAAAACTACTAGGTGATAACTTGAAGTAAAGCCTATTATTTTACTTACCATATGATTTCGAGTAGTATGCAACCAAGTTTATGAGTGTGCTTCCAATGATCGAGAAGTTACTATCAGTAACATTACCTTTTGTACACAATGGAACATTAGCATTCAGAGAACTGAACAATGAATATGGCTGCTCCACTCTAAATGTTACAACGTAGTTTCTTGAATTCTCCTTGCATTTGAGTATTCCATGGCTCTGAGTAGCATACATGCAATATCTATGCAGTTCTACCTCACCCCGAGTAGGTATGTACACATCCATAACTCAAAATGCATAGTAATGCAATCAGCGCGATAGAGTGTAGAGTTGATTTTTGCAGAAATCTACTAGGTGATAACTTGATGGAAATCTTATTATTTTACTTACCATATAATTTAGAGCAGAACGTAACCAATTTTATGGGTGTGCTACCAATGTTCGAGAAGTACTTTCAGTAACTTCACCATTATTGAACAATGGAACATTATCGTTTACAGAACTCAACAAAGATATTGGTGGTTACACTCTGATTGTTATGAGTTAGATTCCTGAATTCAGCTTGCCTTTGAGTATTCCAATGCTCTGAGCAGGATACATGCAATTACTCTACAGTTCCACGTCGCCCAGAGTAGTAATGTATACATGCTTAAATCAAAATAAATAGAATAGAAATTAATGCATTCAGCTCAATAGAGTGTAGAGTTGAATTTTGCTGAAAACCGCTACCTGCTAACTTGATGTAAAACATTATTTTGCTTACCATAAGAGTTAGACCAGTATGCTACCGGGTTTATGTGTGTGCTTCCGATGATCGAGAAGTTACTTTCAGTAACATTACCTTTTGTACAGAATGGAACATTAGCATTTACAGAACTAAACAATGATATTGGCTGTTCCACTTTAAATGTTATGGTACGTCCCTGAATTCTCCTTGCATTTGAGTATTCCATGGGTCTGAGTAGGATACTTTCGATATCTATACAGTTCAACCTCACCCTGAGTAGATATGTACAGTTCCATTGTTCAAAACGCATAGAATAGAAAGAAACACATTCAGCTCAATAGAGTGTAGAGTTGAATTTTGCTTTAAACTGTTATATTCTAACTTGATTTCAACCTTATTATTTTGCTTTGCATATCATTTAGAATAGTGTGCAACCAGGTTTAAGTGTGTGCTACCAATGTTCGAGAAGTTACTTTTATTAACATCACCTTTTGTACAGAATGGAATATTACAGTTTCCTGAACTAAACAATGATATTGGCTGTTCCACTCTAAATGTTATGGTATTTCCCTAAATTCTCCTTGCATTTGAGCATTCCATTACTCTGAGTAGGATACATGCAATATTTATACAGTTCCACGTCACCTTGAGCAGATATGTACAGATCCCTTACTCAAAACGCATAGAATAGAAGGAAACACATTCAGCTCAATAGAGTGTAGAGTTGAATTTTGCTGAAAACTGCTATCTGCTAACTTGATGTAAAACATTATTTTGCTTACCATAAGCATTAGACTAGTAGGCAACCAGACTTATGTGTGTGCTACCAATGTTCGAGAAGTTACATTTAGTAACTTCACCTTTTGACAGAATGGAAAATTACAGAACTAAACAAAGGTAGCGGCTGTTTCACTCTAAATGATAAGAGGTTGTTTCTTGAATTCAGCTTGCGTTTGAGTGTTCCATGGCTCTGAGTAGGATACATGCAATATCTCTATAGTTCCACCTCACCCTGAGATGTTATGTACCGATACATAACTCAAAACGCATAAAATAGAAAGAAACGCATTCAGCTGAATAGAGTGAGGAGTTGAATTTTTCTGAAAACTACTAGGTGATAACTTGAAGTAAAGCCTATTATTTTACTTACCATATGATTTCGAGTAGTATGCAACCAAGTTTATGAGTGTGCTTCCAATGATCGAGAAGTTACTATCAGTAACATTACCTTTTGTACACAATGGAACATTAGCATTCAGAGAACTGAACAATGAATATGGCTGCTCCACTCTAAATGTTACAACGTAGTTTCTTGAATTCTCCTTGCATTTGAGTATTCCATGGCTCTGAGTAGCATACATGCAATATCTATGCAGTTCTACCTCACCCCGAGTAGGTATGTACACATCCATAACTCAAAATGCATAGTAATGCAATCAGCGCGATAGAGTGTAGAGTTGATTTTTGCAGAAATCTACTAGGTGATAACTTGATGGAAATCTTATTATTTTACTTACCATATAATTTAGAGCAGAACGTAACCAATTTTATGGGTGTGCTACCAATGTTCGAGAAGTACTTTCAGTAACTTCACCATTATTGAGCAATGGAACATTATCGTTTACAGAGCTCAACAAAGATATTGGTGGTTACACTCTAATTGTTATGAGTTAGATTCCTGAATTCAGCTTGCCTTTGAGTATTCCAATGCTCTGAGCAGGATACATGCAATATCTCTACAGTTCCACGTCGCCCAGAGTAGTAATGTACACATGCTTAAATCAAAATAAATAGAATAGAAATTAATGCATTCAGCTCAATAGAGTGTAGAGTTGAATTTTGCTGAAAACCGCTATCTGCTAACTTGATGTAAAACATTATTTTGCTTACCATAAGAGTTAGACCAGTATGCTACCGGGTTTATGTGTGTGCTTCCGATGATTGAGAAGTTACTTTCAGTAACATTACCTTTTGTACACAATGGAACATTAGCATTCAGAGAACTGAACAATGAATATGTCTGCTCCACTCTAAATGTTACAACGTAGTTTCTTGAATTCTTCTTGCATTTGAGTATTCCATGGCTCTGAGTAGCATACATGCAATATCTATGCAGTTCTACCTCACCTCGAGTAGGTATGTACACATCCATAACTCAAAATGCATAGTATGGAAAGTAATGCAATCAGCGCGATAGAGTGTAGAGTTGATTTTTGCAGAAATCTACTAGGTGATAACTTGATGGAAATCTTATTATTTTACTTACCATATAATTTAGAGCAGAACGTAACCAATTTTATGGGTGTGCTACCAATGTTCGAGAAGTACTTTCAGTAACTTCACCATTATTGAACAATGGAACATTATCGTTTACAGAACTCAACAAAGATATTGGTGGTTACACTCTAATTGTTATGAGTTAGATTCCTGAATTCAGCTTGCCTTTGAGTATTCCAATGCTCTGAGCAGGATACATGCAATATCTCTACAGTTCCACGTCGCCCAGAGTAGTAATGTACACATGCTTAAATCAAAATAAATAGAATAGAAATTAATGCATTGAGCTCAATAGAGTGTAGAGTTGAATTTTGCTGAAAACTGCTATCTGCTAACTTGATGTAAAACATTATTTTGCTTACCATAAGCGTTAGACTAGTATGCAACCAGATTTATGTGTGTGCTACCAATGTTCGAGAAGTTACTTTTATTAACATCACCTTTTGTACAGAATGGAATATTAGAGTTTAAAGAACTAAACAATGGTAGTGGCTGTTTCACTCTAAATGATAAGAGGTTGTTTCTTGAATTCAGCTTGCCTTTGAGTGTTCCATGCTCTGAGTAGGATACATGCAATATCTCTATAGTTCCACCTCACCCTGAGTTGATATGTACCGATACATAACTCAAAACGCATAAAATAGAAAGAAACGCATTCAGCTGAATAGAGTGAGGAGTTGAATTTTCCTGAAAACTACTAGGTGATAACTTGAAGTAAAGCCTATTATTTTACTTACCATATGATTTCGAGTAGTATGCAACCAAGTTTATGAGTGTGCTTCCAATGATCGAGAAGTTACTATCAGTAACATTACCTTTTGTACACAATGGAACATTAGCATTCAGAGAACTGAACAATGAATATGGCTGCTCCACTCTAAATGTTACAACGTAGTTTCTTGAATTCTCCTTGCATTTGAGTATTCCATGGCTCTGAGTAGCATACATGCAATATCTATGCAGTTCCACCTCACCCCGAGTAGGTATGTACACATCCATAACTCAAAATGCATAGTATGGAAAGTAATGCAATCAGCGCGATAGAGTGTAGAGTTGATTTTTGCAGAAATCTACTAGGTGATAACTTGATGGAAATCTTATTATTTTACTTACCATATAATTTAGAGCAGAACGTAACCAATTTTATGGGTGTGCTACCAATGTTCGAGAAGTACTTTCAGTAACTTCACCATTATTGAACAATGGAACATTATCATTTACAGAACTCAACAAAGATATTGGTGGTTACACTCTGATTGTTATGAGTTAGATTCCTGAATTCAGCTTGCCTTTGAGTTTTCCAATGCTCTGAGCAGGATACATGCAATATCTCTACAGTTCCACGTCGCCCAGAGTAGTAATGTATACATGCTTAAATCAAAATAAATAGAATAGAAATTAATGCATTCAGCTCAATAGAGTGTAGAGTTGAATTTTGCTGAAAACCGCTACCTGCTAACTTGATGTAAAACATTATTTTGCTTACCATAAGAGTTAGACCAGTATGCTACCGGGTTTATGTGTGTGCTTCCGATGATCGAGAAGTTACTTTCAGTAACATTACCTTTTGTACAGAATGGAACATTAGCATTTACAGAACTAAACAATGATATTGGCTGTTCCACTTTAAATGTTATGGTACGTCCCTGAATTCTCCTTGCATTTGAGTATTCCATGGGTCTGAGTAGGATACTTTCGATATCTATACAGTTCAACCTCACCCTGAGTAGATATGTACAGTTCCATTGTTCAAAACGCATAGAATAGAAAGAAACACATTCAGCTCAATAGAGTGTAGAGTTGAATTTTGCTTTAAACTGTTATATTCTAACTTGATTTCAACCTTATTATTTTGCTTTGCATATCATTTAGAATAGTGTGCAACCAGGTTTAAGTGTGTGCTACCAATGTTCGAGAAGTTACTTTTATTAACATCACCTTTTGTACAGAATGGAATATTACAGTTTCCTGAACTAAACAATGATATTGGCTGTTCCACTCTAAATGTTATGGTACTTCCCTAAATTCTCCTTGCATTTGAGCATTCCATTACGCTGAGTAGGATACATGCAATATTTATACAGTTCCATGTCACCTTGAGCAGATATGTACAGATCCCTTACTCAAAACGCATAGAATAGAAGGAAACACATTCAGCTCAATAGAGTGTAGAGTTGAATTTTGCTGAAAACTGCTATCTGCTAACTTGATGTAAAACATTATTTTGCTTACCATAAGCGTTAGACTAGTAGGCAACCAGACTTATGTGTGTGCTACCAATGTTCGAGAAGTTACATTTAGTAACTTCACCTTTTGACAGAATGGAAAATTACAGAACTAAACAAAGGTAGCGGCTGTTTCACTCTAAATGATAAGAGGTTGTTTCTTGAATTCAGCTTGCGTTTGAGTGTTCCATGGCTCTGAGTAGGATACATGCAATATCTCTATAGTTCCACCTCACCCTGAGATGTTATGTACCGATACATAACTCAAAACGCATAAAATAGAAAGAAACGCATTCAGCTGAATAGAGTGAGGAGTTGAATTTTTCTGAAAACTACTAGGTGATAACTTGAAGTAAAGCCTATTATTTTACTTACCATATGATTTCGAGTAGTATGCAACCAAGTTTATGAGTGTGCTTCCAATGATCGAGAAGTTACTATCAGTAACATTACCTTTTATACACAATGGAACATTAGCATTCAGAGAACTGAACAATGATATTGGCTGCTCCACTCTAAATGTTACAACGTAGTTTCTTGAATTCTCCTTGCATTTGAGTATTCCATGGCTCTGAGCAGGATACATGCTATATCTCTACAGTTCCACGTCGCCCAGAGTAGTCATGTACACACGCTTAAATCAAAATGCATAGAACAGAAATTAATGCATTCAGCTCAATAGAGTGAGAGTTGAATTTTGCTGAAAACTGCTATCTGCTAACTTGATGTAAAACATTATTTTGCTTACCATAAGCGTTAGACTAGTATGCAACCAGATTTATGTGTGTGCTACCAATGTTCGAGAAGTTACTTTTATTAACATCACCTTTTGTACAGAATGGAATATTAGAGTTTAAAGAACTAAACAATGGTAGTGGCTGTTTCACTCTAAATGATAAGAGGTTGTTTCTTGAATTCAGCTTGCCTTTGAGTGTTCCATGCTCTGAGTAGGATACATGCAATATCTCTATAGTTCCACCTCACCCTGAGTTGATATGTACCGATACATAACTCAAAACGCATAAAATAGAAAGAAACGCATTCAGCTGAATAGAGTGAGGAGTTGAATTTTCCTGAAAACTACTAGGTGATAACTTGAAGTAAAGCCTATTATTTTACTTACCATATGATTTCGAGTAGTATGCAACCAAGTTTATGAGTGTGCTTCCAATGATCGAGAAGTTACTATCAGTAACATTACCTTTTGTACACAATGGAACATTAGCATTCAGAGAACTGAACAATGATATTGGCTGCTCCACTCTAAATGTTACAACGTAGTTTCTTGAATTCTCCTTGCATTTGAGTATTTCATGGCTCTGAGTAGCATACATGCAATATCTATGCAGTTCTACCTCACCCCGAGTAGGTATGTACACATCCATAACTCAAAATGCATAGTATGGAAAGTAATGCAATCAGTGCGATAGAGTGTAGAGTTGATTTTTGCAGAAATCTACTAGGTGATAACTTGATGGAAATCTTATTATTTTACTTACCATATAATTTAGAGCAGAACGTAACCAATTTTATGGGTCTGCTACCAATGTTCGAGAAGTACTTTCAGTAACTTCACCATTATTGAACAATGGAACATTATCGTTTACAGAACTCAACAAAGATATTGGTGGTTACACTCTAATTGTTATGAGTTAGATTCCTGAATTCAGCTTGCCTTTGAGTATTCCAATGCTCTGAGCAGGATACATGCAATATCTCTACAGTTCCACGTCGCCCAGAGTAGTAATGTACACATGCTTAAATCAAAATAAATAGAATAGAAATTAATGCATTCAGCTCAATAGAGTGTAGAGTTGAATTTTGCTGAAAACCGCTATCTGCTAACTTGATGTAAAACATTATTTTGCTTACCATAAGAGTTAGACCAGTATGCTACCGGGTTTATGTGTGTGCTTCCGATGATCGAGAAGTTACTTTCAGTAACATTACCTTTTGTACACAATGGAACATTAGCATTTACAGAACTAAACAATGATATTGGCTGTTCCACTCTAAATGTTATAGTACGTCCCTGAATTCTCCTTGCATTTGAGTATTCCATGGGTCTGAGTAGGATACTTTCGATATCTATACAGTTCAACCTCACCCTGAGTAGATATGTACAGTTCCATTGTTCAGAACGCATAGAATAGAAAGAAACGCATTCAGCTCAATAGAGTGTAGAGTTGAATTTTGCTTTAAACTGTTATATTCTAACTTGATTTCAACCTTATTATTTTGCTTTGCATATCATTTAGAATAGTGTGCAACCAGGTTTAAGTGTGTGCTACCAATGTTCGAGAAGTTACTTTTATTAACATCACCTTTTGTACGGAATGGAATATTAGAGTTTCCTGAACTAAACAATGATATTGGCTGTTCCACTCTAAATGTTATAAGGTACTTCCCTAAATTCTCCTTGCATTTGAGCATTCCATTACTCTGAGTAGGATACATGCAATATTTATACAGTTCCACGTCACCCTGAGCAGATATGTACAGATCCCTTACTCAAAACGCATAGAATAGAAGGAAACACATTCAGCTCAATAGAGTGCAGAGTTGAATTTTGCTGAAAACTGCTATCTGCTAACTTGATGTAAAACATTATTTTGCTTACCATAAGCGTTAGACTAGTATGCAACCAGATTTATGTGTGTGCTACCAATGTTCGAGAAGTTACTTTTATTAACATCACCTTTTGTACAGAATGGAATTTTAGAGTTTAAAGAACTAAACAATGGTAGTGGCTGTTTCACTCTAAATGATAAGAGGTTGTTTCTTGAATTCAGCTTGCATTTGAGTGTTCCATGCTCTGAGTAGGATACATGCAATATCTCTATAGTTCCACCTCACCCTGAGTTGATATGTACCGATACATAACTCAAAACGCATAAAATAGAAAGAAACGCATTCAGCTGTATAGAGTGAGGAGTTGAATTTTCCTGAAAACTACTAGGTGATAACATGAAGTAAAGCCTATTATTTTACTTACCATATGATTTCGAGTAGTATGCAACCAAGTTTATGAGTGTGCTTCCAATGATCGAGAAGTTACTATCAGTAACATTACCTTTTGTACACAATGGAACATTAGCATTCAGAGAACTGAACAATGATATTGGCTGCTCCACTCTAAATGTTACAACGTAGTTTCTTGAATTCTCCTTGCATTTGAGTATTCCATGGCTCTGAGTAGCATACATGCAATATCTATGCAGTTCTACCTCACCCCGAGTAGGTATGTACACATCCATAACTCAAAATGCATAGTAATGCAATCAGCGCGATAGAGTGTAGAGTTGATTTTTGCAGAAATCTACTAGGTGATAACTTGATGGAAATCTTATTATTTTACTTACCATATAATTTAGAGCAGAACGTAACCAATTTTATGGGTGTGCTACCAATGTTCGAGAAGTACTTTCAGTAACTTCACCATTATTGAACAATGGAACATTATCGTTTACAGAACTCAACAAAGATATTGGTGGTTTGACTCTAATTGTTATGAGTTAGATTCCTGAATTCAGCTTGCCTTTGAGTATTCCAATGCTCTGAGCAGGATACATGCAATATCTCTACAGTTCCACGTCGCCCAGAGTAGTAATGTACACATGCTTAAATCAAAATAAATAGAATAGAAATTAATGCATTCAGCTCAATAGAGTGTAGAGTTGAATTTTGCTGAAAACCGCTATCTGCTAACTTGATGTAAAACATTATTTTGCTTACCATAAGAGTTAGACCAGTATGCTACCGGGTTTATGTGTGTGCTTCCGATGATCGAGAAGTTACTTTCAGTAACATTACCTTTTGTACACAATGGAACATTAGCATTTACAGAACTAAACAATGATATTGGCTGTTCCACTCTAAATGTTATGGTACGTCCCTGAATTCTCCTTGCATTTGAGTATTCCATGGGTCTGAGTAGGATACTTTCGATATCTATACAGTTCAACCTCACCCTGAGTAGGTATGTACAGTTCCATTGTTCAGAACGCATAGAATAGAAAGAAACGCATTCAGCTGAATAGAGTGTAGAGTTGAATTTTGCTTTAAACTGTTATATTCTAACTTGATTTTAACCTTATTATTTTGCTTTGCATATCATTTAGAATAGTGTGCAACCAGGTTTATGTGTGTGCTACCAATGTTCGAGAAGTTACTTTTAGTAACTTCACCTTTTGTACAGAATTGAAAATTTGCGTTTACAGAACTAAACAAAGGTAGTGGTAGTTTCACTCTAAATGATCAGAGGTTGTTTCTTGAATTCAGCTTGTGTTTGAGTGTTCCATGGCTCTGAGTAGGATGCATGCAATATCTATGCAGTTCTAACTCACACTGAGTAGTTATGTGCACATCCATAACTCAAAATGCATAGTATGGAAAGTAATGTTTTCAGCTCAATAGAGGGTAGAGTTGATTTTTGCTGAAATCTACTAGGTGATAACTTGATGGAAATCTTATTATTTTACTCACCATATAATTTAGAGCAGTATGTAACCAATTTTATGAGTATGCTACCAATATTCAAGAAGTACTTTGAGTAACTTCACCTTCATTACACAATGGAACATTAGCGTTTACAGAACTAAACAAAGATATTGGCTGTTGCACTCTAATTGTTATGAGGTAGATTCCTGAATTCAGCATGCATTTGAGTATTCCAGTCCTCTGAGTAGGATAGACGCAATATCTCTACAGTACCACGTCACACAGAGTAGTAATTGGAGACATGCATAAAATAAAATGCATAGAATAGAAATTTATGCATTCAGCTCAATAGGGTGTAGAGTTGAATTTTGCTGAAAACTGCTATCTGCTAACTTGATGTAAAACATTATTTTGCTTGCCATAAGAGTTAGACTAGTATGCAACCAGGTTTATGTGTGTGCTACCAATGTTCGAGAAGTTACTTTTACTAACTTCACCTTTTGTACAGAATGGACAATTAGCGTTTACATAACTAAACAAAGGTAGTGGCTGTTTCACTCTAAATGATAAGAGGTTGTTGCTTGAATTCAGCTTGCGTTTGAGTGTTCCATGGCTCTGAGTAGGATACATGCAATATCTATACAGTTCCACCTCACCCTGAGTAGTTATGTACAGAGCCATAACTCAGAACGCATAGAATAGAAAGAAACGCATTCAGCTGAATAGAGTGTAGAGTTGAATTTTGCTTTAAACTGTTATATTCTAACTTGATTTCAACCTTATTATTTTGCTTTGCATATCATTTAGAATAGTGTGCAACCAGGTTTAAGTGTGTGCTACCAATGTTCGAGAAGTTACTTTTATTAACATCACCTTTTGTACAGAATGGAATATTAGAGTTTCCTGATCTAAACAATGATATTGGCTGTTCCACTCTGAATGCTATAAGGTACTTCCCTAAATTCTCCTTGCATTTGAGCATTCCATTACTCTGAGTAGGATACATGCAATATTTATACAGTTCCACGTCACCCTGAGCAGATATGTACAGATCCCTTACTCAAAACGCATAGAATAGAAGGAAACACATTCAGCTCAATAGAGTGCAGAGTTGAATTTTGCTGAAAACTGCTATCTGCTAACTTGATGTAAAACATTATTTTGCTTACCATAAGCGTTAGACTAGTATGCAACCAGATTTATGTGTGTGCTACCAATGTTCGAGAAGTTACATTTAGTAACTTCACCTTTTGACAGAATGGAAAATTAGTGTTTACAGAACTAAACAATGGTAGTGGCTGTTTCACTCTAAATGATAAGAGGTTGTTTCTTGAATTCAGCTTGCGTTTGAGTATTCCATGGCTCTGAGCAGGATACATGCAATATCTCTACAGTTCCACGTCGCCCAGAGTAGTAATGTACATACGCTTAAATCAAAATGCATAGAACAGAAATTAGTGCATTCAGCTCAATAGAGTGAGAGTTGAATTTTGCTGAAAACTGCTATCTGCTAACTTGATGTAAAACATTATTTTGCTTACCATAAGCGTTAGACTAGTATGCAACCAGATTTATGTGTGTGCTACCAATGTTCAAGAAGTTACTTTTATTAACATCACCTTTTGTACAGAATGGAATATTAGAGTTTAAAGAACTAAACAATGGTAGTGGCTGTTTCACTCTAAATGATGAGAGGTTGTTTCTTGAATTCAGCTTGCGTTTGAGTGTTCCATGCTCTGAGTAGGATACATGCAATATCTCTATAGTTCCACCTCACCCTGAGTTGATATGTACCGATACATAACTCAAAACGCATAAAATAGAAAGAAACGCATTCAGCTGAATAGAGTGAGGAGTTGAATTTTCCTGAAAACTACTAGGTGATAACTTGAAGTAAAGCCTATTATTTTACTTACCATATGATTTCGAGTAGTATGCAACCAAGTTTATGAGTGTGCTTCCAATGATCGAGAAGTTACTATCAGTAACATTACCTTTTGTACACAATGGAACATTAGCATTCAGAGAACTGAACAATGAATATGGCTGCTCCACTCTAAATGTTACAACGTAGTTTCTTGAATTCTCCTTGCATTTGAGTATTCCATGGCTCTGAGTAGCATACATGCAATATCTATGCAGTTCTACCTCACCCCGAGTAGGTATGTACACATCCATAACTCAAAATGCATAGTAATGCAATCAGCGCGATAGAGTGTAGAGTTGATTTTTGCAGAAATCTACTAGGTGATAACTTGATGGAAATCTTATTATTTTACTTACCATATAATTTAGAGCAGAACGTAACCAATTTTATGGGTGTGCTACCAATGTTCGAGAAGTACTTTCAGTAACTTCACCATTATTGAACAATGGAACATTATCGTTTACAGAACTCAACAAAGATATTGGTGGTTACACTCTGATTGTTATGAGTTAGATTCCTGAATTCAGCTTGCCTTTGAGTATTCCAATGCTCTGAGCAGGATACATGCAATTACTCTACAGTTCCACGTCGCCCAGAGTAGTAATGTATACATGCTTAAATCAAAATAAATAGAATAGAAATTAATGCATTCAGCTCAATAGAGTGTAGAGTTGAATTTTGCTGAAAACCGCTACCTGCTAACTTGATGTAAAACATTATTTTGCTTACCATAAGAGTTAGACCAGTATGCTACCGGGTTTATGTGTGTGCTTCCGATGATCGAGAAGTTACTTTCAGTAACATTACCTTTTGTACAGAATGGAACATTAGCATTTACAGAACTAAACAATGATATTGGCTGTTCCACTTTAAATGTTATGGTACGTCCCTGAATTCTCCTTGCATTTGAGTATTCCATGGGTCTGAGTAGGATACTTTCGATATCTATACAGTTCAACCTCACCCTGAGTAGATATGTACAGTTCCATTGTTCAAAACGCATAGAATAGAAAGAAACACATTCAGCTCAATAGAGTGTAGAGTTGAATTTTGCTTTAAACTGTTATATTCTAACTTGATTTCAACCTTATTATTTTGCTTTGCATATCATTTAGAATAGTGTGCAACCAGGTTTAAGTGTGTGCTACCAATGTTCGAGAAGTTACTTTTATTAACATCACCTTTTGTACAGAATGGAATATTACAGTTTCCTGAACTAAACAATGATATTGGCTGTTCCACTCTAAATGTTATGGTATTTCCCTAAATTCTCCTTGCATTTGAGCATTCCATTACTCTGAGTAGGATACATGCAATATTTATACAGTTCCACGTCACCTTGAGCAGATATGTACAGATCCCTTACTCAAAACGCATAGAATAGAAGGAAACACATTCAGCTCAATAGAGTGTAGAGTTGAATTTTGCTGAAAACTGCTATCTGCTAACTTGATGTAAAACATTATTTTGCTTACCATAAGCATTAGACTAGTAGGCAACCAGACTTATGTGTGTGCTACCAATGTTCGAGAAGTTACATTTAGTAACTTCACCTTTTGACAGAATGGAAAATTACAGAACTAAACAAAGGTAGCGGCTGTTTCACTCTAAATGATAAGAGGTTGTTTCTTGAATTCAGCTTGCGTTTGAGTGTTCCATGGCTCTGAGTAGGATACATGCAATATCTCTATAGTTCCACCTCACCCTGAGATGTTATGTACCGATACATAACTCAAAACGCATAAAATAGAAAGAAACGCATTCAGCTGAATAGAGTGAGGAGTTGAATTTTTCTGAAAACTACTAGGTGATAACTTGAAGTAAAGCCTATTATTTTACTTACCATATGATTTCGAGTAGTATGCAACCAAGTTTATGAGTGTGCTTCCAATGATCGAGAAGTTACTATCAGTAACATTACCTTTTGTACACAATGGAACATTAGCATTCAGAGAACTGAACAATGAATATGGCTGCTCCACTCTAAATGTTACAACGTAGTTTCTTGAATTCTCCTTGCATTTGAGTATTCCATGGCTCTGAGTAGCATACATGCAATATCTATGCAGTTCTACCTCACCCCGAGTAGGTATGTACACATCCATAACTCAAAATGCATAGTAATGCAATCAGCGCGATAGAGTGTAGAGTTGATTTTTGCAGAAATCTACTAGGTGATAACTTGATGGAAATCTTATTATTTTACTTACCATATAATTTAGAGCAGAACGTAACCAATTTTATGGGTGTGCTACCAATGTTCGAGAAGTACTTTCAGTAACTTCACCATTATTGAGCAATGGAACATTATCGTTTACAGAGCTCAACAAAGATATTGGTGGTTACACTCTAATTGTTATGAGTTAGATTCCTGAATTCAGCTTGCCTTTGAGTATTCCAATGCTCTGAGCAGGATACATGCAATATCTCTACAGTTCCACGTCGCCCAGAGTAGTAATGTACACATGCTTAAATCAAAATAAATAGAATAGAAATTAATGCATTCAGCTCAATAGAGTGTAGAGTTGAATTTTGCTGAAAACCGCTATCTGCTAACTTGATGTAAAACATTATTTTGCTTACCATAAGAGTTAGACCAGTATGCTACCGGGTTTATGTGTGTGCTTCCGATGATTGAGAAGTTACTTTCAGTAACATTACCTTTTGTACACAATGGAACATTAGCATTCAGAGAACTGAACAATGAATATGGCTGCTCCACTCTAAATGTTACAACGTAGTTTCTTGAATTCTTCTTGCATTTGAGTATTCCATGGCTCTGAGTAGCATACATGCAATATCTATGCAGTTCTACCTCACCTCGAGTAGGTATGTACACATCCATAACTCAAAATGCATAGTATGGAAAGTAATGCAATCAGCGCGATAGAGTGTAGAGTTGATTTTTGCAGAAATCTACTAGGTGATAACTTGATGGAAATCTTATTATTTTACTTACCATATAATTTAGAGCAGAACGTAACCAATTTTATGGGTGTGCTACCAATGTTCGAGAAGTACTTTCAGTAACTTCACCATTATTGAACAATGGAACATTATCGTTTACAGAACTCAACAAAGATATTGGTGGTTACACTCTAATTGTTATGAGTTAGATTCCTGAATTCAGCTTGCCTTTGAGTATTCCAATGCTCTGAGCAGGATACATGCAATATCTCTACAGTTCCACGTCGCCCAGAGTAGTAATGTACACATGCTTAAATCAAAATAAATAGAATAGAAATTAATGCATTGAGCTCAATAGAGTGTAGAGTTGAATTTTGCTGAAAACTGCTATCTGCTAACTTGATGTAAAACATTATTTTGCTTACCATAAGCGTTAGACTAGTATGCAACCAGATTTATGTGTGTGCTACCAATGTTCGAGAAGTTACTTTTATTAACATCACCTTTTGTACAGAATGGAATATTAGAGTTTAAAGAACTAAACAATGGTAGTGGCTGTTTCACTCTAAATGATAAGAGGTTGTTTCTTGAATTCAGCTTGCCTTTGAGTGTTCCATGCTCTGAGTAGGATACATGCAATATCTCTATAGTTCCACCTCACCCTGAGTTGATATGTACCGATACATAACTCAAAACGCATAAAATAGAAAGAAACGCATTCAGCTGAATAGAGTGAGGAGTTGAATTTTCCTGAAAACTACTAGGTGATAACTTGAAGTAAAGCCTATTATTTTACTTACCATATGATTTCGAGTAGTATGCAACCAAGTTTATGAGTGTGCTTCCAATGATCGAGAAGTTACTATCAGTAACATTACCTTTTGTACACAATGGAACATTAGCATTCAGAGAACTGAACAATGAATATGGCTGCTCCACTCTAAATGTTACAACGTAGTTTCTTGAATTCTCCTTGCATTTGAGTATTCCATGGCTCTGAGTAGCATACATGCAATATCTATGCAGTTCCACCTCACCCCGAGTAGGTATGTACACATCCATAACTCAAAATGCATAGTATGGAAAGTAATGCAATCAGCGCGATAGAGTGTAGAGTTGATTTTTGCAGAAATCTACTAGGTGATAACTTGATGGAAATCTTATTATTTTACTTACCATATAATTTAGAGCAGAACGTAACCAATTTTATGGGTGTGCTACCAATGTTCGAGAAGTACTTTCAGTAACTTCACCATTATTGAACAATGGAACATTATCATTTACAGAACTCAACAAAGATATTGGTGGTTACACTCTGATTGTTATGAGTTAGATTCCTGAATTCAGCTTGCCTTTGAGTATTCCAATGCTCTGAGCAGGATACATGCAATATCTCTACAGTTCCACGTCGCCCAGAGTAGTAATGTATACATGCTTAAATCAAAATAAATAGAATAGAAATTAATGCATTCAGCTCAATAGAGTGTAGAGTTGAATTTTGCTGAAAACCGCTACCTGCTAACTTGATGTAAAACATTATTTTGCTTACCATAAGAGTTAGACCAGTATGCTACCGGGTTTATGTGTGTGCTTCCGATGATCGAGAAGTTACTTTCAGTAACATTACCTTTTGTACAGAATGGAACATTAGCATTTACAGAACTAAACAATGATATTGGCTGTTCCACTTTAAATGTTATGGTACGTCCCTGAATTCTCCTTGCATTTGAGTATTCCATGGGTCTGAGTAGGATACTTTCGATATCTATACAGTTCAACCTCACCCTGAGTAGATATGTACAGTTCCATTGTTCAAAACGCATAGAATAGAAAGAAACACATTCAGCTCAATAGAGTGTAGAGTTGAATTTTGCTTTAAACTGTTATATTCTAACTTGATTTCAACCTTATTATTTTGCTTTGCATATCATTTAGAATAGTGTGCAACCAGGTTTAAGTGTGTGCTACCAATGTTCGAGAAGTTACTTTTATTAACATCACCTTTTGTACAGAATGGAATATTACAGTTTCCTGAACTAAACAATGATATTGGCTGTTCCACTCTAAATGTTATGGTACTTCCCTAAATTCTCCTTGCATTTGAGCATTCCATTACTCTGAGTAGGATACATGCAATATTTATACAGTTCCATGTCACCTTGAGCAGATATGTACAGATCCCTTACTCAAAACGCATAGAATAGAAGGAAACACATTCAGCTCAATAGAGTGTAGAGTTGAATTTTGCTGAAAACTGCTATCTGCTAACTTGATGTAAAACATTATTTTGCTTACCATAAGCGTTAGACTAGTAGGCAACCAGACTTATGTGTGTGCTACCAATGTTCGAGAAGTTACATTTAGTAACTTCACCTTTTGACAGAATGGAAAATTACAGAACTAAACAAAGGTAGCGGCTGTTTCACTCTAAATGATAAGAGGTTGTTTCTTGAATTCAGCTTGCGTTTGAGTGTTCCATGGCTCTGAGTAGGATACATGCAATATCTCTATAGTTCCACCTCACCCTGAGATGTTATGTACCGATACATAACTCAAAACGCATAAAATAGAAAGAAACGCATTCAGCTGAATAGAGTGAGGAGTTGAATTTTTCTGAAAACTACTAGGTGATAACTTGAAGTAAAGCCTATTATTTTACTTACCATATGATTTCGAGTAGTATGCAACCAAGTTTATGAGTGTGCTTCCAATGATCGAGAAGTTACTATCAGTAACATTACCTTTTATACACAATGGAACATTAGCATTCAGAGAACTGAACAATGATATTGGCTGCTCCACTCTAAATGTTACAACGTAGTTTCTTGAATTCTCCTTGCATTTGAGTATTCCATGGCTCTGAGCAGGATACATGCTATATCTCTACAGTTCCACGTCGCCCAGAGTAGTCATGTACACACGCTTAAATCAAAATGCATAGAACAGAAATTAATGCATTCAGCTCAATAGAGTGAGAGTTGAATTTTGCTGAAAACTGCTATCTGCTAACTTGATGTAAAACATTATTTTGCTTACCATAAGCGTTAGACTAGTATGCAACCAGATTTATGTGTGTGCTACCAATGTTCGAGAAGTTACTTTTATTAACATCACCTTTTGTACAGAATGGAATATTAGAGTTTAAAGAACTAAACAATGGTAGTGGCTGTTTCACTCTAAATGATAAGAGGTTGTTTCTTGAATTCAGCTTGCCTTTGAGTGTTCCATGCTCTGAGTAGGATACATGCAATATCTCTATAGTTCCACCTCACCCTGAGTTGATATGTACCGATACATAACTCAAAACGCATAAAATAGAAAGAAACGCATTCAGCTGAATAGAGTGAGGAGTTGAATTTTCCTGAAAACTACTAGGTGATAACTTGAAGTAAAGCCTATTATTTTACTTACCATATGATTTCGAGTAGTATGCAACCAAGTTTATGAGTGTGCTTCCAATGATCGAGAAGTTACTATCAGTAACATTACCTTTTGTACACAATGGAACATTAGCATTCAGAGAACTGAACAATGAATATGGCTGCTCCACTCTAAATGTTACAACGTAGTTTCTTGAATTCTCCTTGCATTTGAGTATTCCATGGCTCTGAGTAGCATACATGCAATATCTATGCAGTTCCACCTCACCCCGAGTAGGTATGTACACATCCATAACTCAAAATGCATAGTATGGAAAGTAATGCAATCAGCGCGATAGAGTGTAGAGTTGATTTTTGCAGAAATCTACTAGGTGATAACTTGATGGAAATCTTATTATTTTACTTACCATATAATTTAGAGCAGAACGTAACCAATTTTATGGGTGTGCTACCAATGTTCGAGAAGTACTTTCAGTAACTTCACCATTATTGAACAATGGAACATTATCATTTACAGAACTCAACAAAGATATTGGTGGTTACACTCTGATTGTTATGAGTTAGATTCCTGAATTCAGCTTGCCTTTGAGTATTCCAATGCTCTGAGCAGGATACATGCAATATCTCTACAGTTCCACGTCGCCCAGAGTAGTAATGTATACATGCTTAAATCAAAATAAATAGAATAGAAATTAATGCATTCAGCTCAATAGAGTGTAGAGTTGAATTTTGCTGAAAACCGCTACCTGCTAACTTGATGTAAAACATTATTTTGCTTACCATAAGAGTTAGACCAGTATGCTACCGGGTTTATGTGTGTGCTTCCGATGATCGAGAAGTTACTTTCAGTAACATTACCTTTTGTACAGAATGGAACATTAGCATTTACAGAACTAAACAATGATATTGGCTGTTCCACTTTAAATGTTATGGTACGTCCCTGAATTCTCCTTGCATTTGAGTATTCCATGGGTCTGAGTAGGATACTTTCGATATCTATACAGTTCAACCTCACCCTGAGTAGATATGTACAGTTCCATTGTTCAAAACGCATAGAATAGAAAGAAACACATTCAGCTCAATAGAGTGTAGAGTTGAATTTTGCTTTAAACTGTTATATTCTAACTTGATTTCAACCTTATTATTTTGCTTTGCATATCATTTAGAATAGTGTGCAACCAGGTTTAAGTGTGTGCTACCAATGTTCGAGAAGTTACTTTTATTAACATCACCTTTTGTACAGAATGGAATATTACAGTTTCCTGAACTAAACAATGATATTGGCTGTTCCACTCTAAATGTTATGGTACTTCCCTAAATTCTCCTTGCATTTGAGCATTCCATTACTCTGAGTAGGATACATGCAATATTTATACAGTTCCATGTCACCTTGAGCAGATATGTACAGATCCCTTACTCAAAACGCATAGAATAGAAGGAAACACATTCAGCTCAATAGAGTGTAGAGTTGAATTTTGCTGAAAACTGCTATCTGCTAACTTGATGTAAAACATTATTTTGCTTACCATAAGCGTTAGACTAGTAGGCAACCAGACTTATGTGTGTGCTACCAATGTTCGAGAAGTTACATTTAGTAACTTCACCTTTTGACAGAATGGAAAATTACAGAACTAAACAAAGGTAGCGGCTGTTTCACTCTAAATGATAAGAGGTTGTTTCTTGAATTCAGCTTGCGTTTGAGTGTTCCATGGCTCTGAGTAGGATACATGCAATATCTCTATAGTTCCACCTCACCCTGAGATGTTATGTACCGATACATAACTCAAAACGCATAAAATAGAAAGAAACGCATTCAGCTGAATAGAGTGAGGAGTTGAATTTTTCTGAAAACTACTAGGTGATAACTTGAAGTAAAGCCTATTATTTTACTTACCATATGATTTCGAGTAGTATGCAACCAAGTTTATGAGTGTGCTTCCAATGATCGAGAAGTTACTATCAGTAACATTACCTTTTATACACAATGGAACATTAGCATTCAGAGAACTGAACAATGATATTGGCTGCTCCACTCTAAATGTTACAACGTAGTTTCTTGAATTCTCCTTGCATTTGAGTATTCCATGGCTCTGAGCAGGATACATGCTATATCTCTACAGTTCCACGTCGCCCAGAGTAGTCATGTACACACGCTTAAATCAAAATGCATAGAACAGAAATTAATGCATTCAGCTCAATAGAGTGAGAGTTGAATTTTGCTGAAAACTGCTATCTGCTAACTTGATGTAAAACATTATTTTGCTTACCATAAGCGTTAGACTAGTATGCAACCAGATTTATGTGTGTGCTACCAATGTTCGAGAAGTTACTTTTATTAACATCACCTTTTGTACAGAATGGAATATTAGAGTTTAAAGAACTAAACAATGGTAGTGGCTGTTTCACTCTAAATGATAAGAGGTTGTTTCTTGAATTCAGCTTGCCTTTGAGTGTTCCATGCTCTGAGTAGGATACATGCAATATCTCTATAGTTCCACCTCACCCTGAGTTGATATGTACCGATACATAACTCAAAACGCATAAAATAGAAAGAAACGCATTCAGCTGAATAGAGTGAGGAGTTGAATTTTCCTGAAAACTACTAGGTGATAACTTGAAGTAAAGCCTATTATTTTACTTACCATATGATTTCGAGTAGTATGCAACCAAGTTTATGAGTGTGCTTCCAATGATCGAGAAGTTACTATCAGTAACATTACCTTTTGTACACAATGGAACATTAGCATTCAGAGAACTGAACAATGATATTGGCTGCTCCACTCTAAATGTTACAACGTAGTTTCTTGAATTCTCCTTGCATTTGAGTATTTCATGGCTCTGAGTAGCATACATGCAATATCTATGCAGTTCCACCTCACCCTGAGTAGGTATGTACACATCCATAACTCAAAATGCATAGTATGGAAAGTAATACAATCAGCACGATAGAGTGTAGAGTTGATTTTTGCAGAAATCTACTAGGTGATAACTTGATGGAAATCTTATTATTTTACTTACCATATAATTTAGAGCAGAACGTAACCAATTTTATGGGTGTGCTACCAATGTTCGAGAAGTACTTTCGGTAACTTCACCATTATTGAGCAATGGAACATTATCGTTTACAGAACTCAACAAAGATATTGGTGGTTATACTCTAATTGTTATGAGTTAGATTCCTGAATTCAGCTTGCCTTTGAGTATTCCAATGCTCTGAGCAGGATACATGGAATATCTCTACAGTTCCACGTCGCCCAGAGTAGTAATGTACACATGCTTAAATCAAAATAAATAGAATAGAAATTAATGCATTCAGCTCAATAGAGTGTAGAGTTGAATTTTGCTGAAAACCGCTATCTGCTAACTTGATGTAAAACATTATTTTGCTTACCATAAGAGTTAGACCAGTATGCTACCGGGTTTATGTGTGTGCTTCCGATGATCGAGAAGTTACTTTCAGTAACATTACCTTTTGTACACAATGGAACATTAGCATTTACAGAACTAAACAATGATATTGGCTGTTCCACTCTAAATGTTATGGTACGTCCCTGAATTCTCCTTGCATTTGAGTATTCCATGGGTCTGAGTAGGATACTTTCGATATCTATACAGTTCAACCTCACCCTGAGTAGATATGTACAGTTCCATTGTTCAAAACGCATAGAATAGAAAGAAACACATTCAGCTCAATAGAGTGTAGAGTTGAATTTTGCTTTAAACTGTTATATTCTAACTTGATTTCAACCTTATTATTTTGCTTTGCATATCATTTAGAATAGTGTGCAACCAGGTTTAAGTGTGTGCTACCAATGTTCGAGAAGTTACTTTTATTAACATCACCTTTTGTACAGAATGGAATATTACAGTTTCCTGAACTAAACAATGATATTGGCTGTTCCACTCTAAATGTTATGGTACTTCCCTAAATTCTCCTTGCATTTGAGCATTCCATTACTCTGAGTAGGATACATGCAATATTTATACAGTTCCATGTCACCTTGAGCAGATATGTACAGATCCCTTACTCAAAACGCATAGAATA